>NW_026877117.1:0-210762 GCF_032173495.1 Musca vetustissima | reverse complement strand
AAAAAAATTTGTAGTTCCTAGAAAGGTCGCAAAATTGTCTATAGAAATTTTCTATAGAAAACCTGTGGTTAATAGAAGGCTCCAAAAACTTTCTGTAGAAAATCTGTGGTCCCTAGAAGGGCCCAAAAATGTTCTATAGAAAATCTGTGGTCCTAGAAGGGCCCAACAATGTTCTATAGAAAATCGGTGGTCCCTAGAAGGGCCCAAAAATTTTCTATAGAAAATCTGTGGTCCCTCGAAGGGCCCAAAAATTTTCAATAGAAAATCCATGGCCCCTAGAAGGGCCCGAAAAATTTTCTATAGGAAATCTGTGGTTCCTAGAAGGGCCCGAAAAATTTTCTATAGAAAGTCCATAGTCCCTAGAAGGGCCCTAAAAATTTTCTATAGAAAATCTGTGGTCCCTAGATGGGCCCAAAAATTTTCTATAGAAAATCTGTGGTCCCTAGATGGGCCCAAAAATTTTCTATAGAAAATCTGTGGTCCCTAGATGGGCCCAAAAATTTTCTATAGAAAATCTGTGGTCCCTAGATGGGCCCAAAAATTTTCTATAGAAAATCTGTGGTCCCTAGATGGGCCCAAAAATTTTCTATAGAAAATCTGTGGTCCCTAGATGGGCCCAAAAATTTTCTATAGAAAATCTGTGGTCCCTAGATGGGCCCGAAAAATTTTCTATAGAAAATCCATGGTCCCTAGAAGGGCCCAAAAATTTTCTATAGAAAATCTGTGGTCCCTAGAAGGGCCCGAAAAATTTTCTATAGAAAATCTGTGGTCCCTAGAAGGGCCCGAAAATTTTTCTATAGAAAATCTGTGGTCCCTAGAAGGGCCCAAAAATTTTTCTATAGAAAATCTGTGGTCCCTAGAAGGGCCCAAACATTTTCTACAGAAAATCTGTGGTCCCTAGAAGGGCCCAAACATTTTCTATAGAAAATCTGTGGTCCCTAGAAGGGCCCAAACATATTCTATAGAAAATCTGTGGTCCCTAGGAGGGCCCAAAAATTTTCTATAGAAAATCTGTGGTCCCTAGGAGGGCCCAAAAATTTTCTATAGAAAATCTGTGGTCCCTAGGAGGGCCCAAAAATTTTCTATAGAAAATCTGTGGTCCCTAGGAGGGCCCAAAAATTTTCTATAGAAAATCTGTGGTCCCTAGGAGGGCCCAAAAATTTTCTATAGAAAATCTGTGGTCCCTAGGAGGGCCCAAAAATTTTCTATAGAAAATCTGTGGTCCCTAGGAGGGCCCAAAAATTTTCTATAGAAAATCTGTGGTCCCTAGGAGGGCCCAAAAATTTTCTATAGAAAATCTGTGGTCCCTAGGAGGGCCCAAAAATTTTCTATAGAAAATCTGTGGTCCCTAGGAGGGCCCAAAAATTTTCTATAGAAAATCTGTGGTCCCTAGGAGGGCCCAAAAATTTTCTATAGAAAATCTGTGGTCCCTAGGAGGGCCCAAAAATTTTCTATAGAAAATCTGTGGTCCCTAGGAGGGCCCAAAAATTTTCTATAGAAAATCTGTGGTCCCTAGGAGGGCCCAAAAATTTTCTATAGAAAATCTGTGGTCCCTAGGAGGGCCCAAAAATTTTCTATAGAAAATCTGTGGTCCCTAGGAGGGCCCAAAAATTTTCTATAGAAAATCTGTGGTCCCTAGGAGGGCCCAAAAATTTTCTATAGAAAATCTGTGGTCCCTAGGAGGGCCCAAAAATTTTCTATAGAAAATCTGTGGTCCCTAGGAGGGCCCAAAAATGTTCTATAGAAAATCTGTGGTCCCTAGAAGGGACCAAAAATTTTTCTATAGAAAATCTGTGGTCCCTAGAAGGGCCCAAAAATTTTCTATAGAAAATCTGTGGTCCCTAGAAGGGCCCAAAAATTTTCTATAGAAAATCTGTGGTCCCTAGAAGGGCCCAAAAATTTTCTATAGAAAATCTGTGGTCCCTAGAAGGGCCCAAAAATTTTCTATAGAAAATCTGTGGTCCCTAGAAGGGCCCAAAAATTTTCTATAGAAAATCTGTGGTCCCTAGAAGGGCCCAAAAATTTTCTATAGAAAATCTGTGGTCCCTAGAAGGGCCCAAAAATTTTCTATAGAAAATCTGTGGTCCCTAGAAGGGCCCAAAAATTTTCTATAGAAAATCTGTGGTCCCTAGAAGGGCCCAAAAATTTTCTATAGAAAATCTGTGGTCCCTAGAACGGCCCAAAAATTTTCTATAGAAAATCTGTGGTCCCTAGAAGGGCCCAAAAATTTTCTATAGAAAATCTGTGGTCCCTAGAAGGGCCCAAAAATTTTCTATAGAAAATCTGTGGTCCCTAGAAGGGCCCAAAAATTTTCTATAGAAAATCTGTGGTCCCTAGAAGGGCCCAAAAATTTTCTATAGAAAATCTGTGGTCCCTAGAAGGGCCCAAAAATTTTCTATAGAAAATCTGTGGTCCCTAGAAGGGCCCAAAAATTTTCTATAGAAAATCTGTGGTCCCTGGAAGGGCCCAAAAATTTTCTATAGAAAATCTGTGGTCCCTAGAAGGGCCCAAAAATTTTCTATAGAAAATCTGTGGTCCCTAGAAGGGCCCAAAAATTTTCTATAGAAAATCTGTGGTCCCTAGAAGGGCCCAAAAATTTTCTATAGAAAATCTGTGGTCCCTAGAAAGGCCCAAAAATTTTCTATAGAAAATCTGTGGTCCCTAGAAGGGCTCAAAAATTTTCTATAGAAAATCTGTGGTCCCTAGAAGGGCCCAAAAATTTTCTATAGAAAATCTGTGGTCCCTAGAAGGGCCCAAAAATTTTCTATAGAAAATCTGTGGTCCCTAGAAGGGCCCAAAAATTTTCTATAGAAAATCTGTGGTCCCTAGAAGGGCCCAAAAATTTTCTATAGAAAATCTGTGGTCCCTAGAAGGGCCCAAAAATTTTCTATAGAAAATCTGTGGTCCCTAGAAGGGCCCAAAAATTTTCTATAGAAAATCTGTGGTCCCTAGAAGGGCCCAAAAATTTTCTATAGAAAATCTGTGGTCCCTAGAAAGGCCCAAAAATTTTCTATAGAAAATCTGTGGTCCCTAGAAGGGCTCAAAAATTTTCTATAGAAAATCTGTGGTCCCTAGAAGGGCCCAAAAATTTTCTATAGAAAATCTGTGGTCCCTAGAAGGGCCCAAAAATTTTCTATAGAAAATCTGTGGTCCCTAGAAGGGCCCAAAAATTTTCTATAGAAAATCTGTGGTCCCTAGAAGGGCCCAAAAATTTTCTATAGAAAATCTGTGGTCCCTAGAAGGGCCCAAAAATTTTCTATAGAAAATCTGTGGTCCCTAGAAGGGCTCAAAAATTTTCTATAGAAAATCTGTGGTCCCTAGAAGGGCCCAAAAATTTTCTATAGAAAATCTGTGGTCCCTAGAAGGGCCCAAAAATTTTCTATAGAAAATCTGTGGTCCCTAGAAGGGCCCAAAAATTTTCTATAGAAAATCTGTGGTCCCTAGAAGGGCCCAAAAATTTTCTATAGAAAATCTGTGGTCCCTAGAAGGGCCCAAAAATTTTCTATAGAAAATCTGTGGTCCCTAGAAGGGCCCAAAAATTTTCTATAGAAAATCTGTGGTCCCTAGAAGGGCCCAAAAATTTTCTATAGAAAATCTGTGGTCCCTAGAAGGGCCCAAAAATTTTCTATAGAAAATCTGTGGTCCCTAGAAGGGCCCAAAAATTTTCTATAGAAAATCTGTGGTCCCTAGAAGGGCCCAAAAATTTTCTATAGAAAATCTATGGTCCTAGAAGTGAAAATCGGTGATCCTTAGAAGGGCATATATAATCTGTGGTCCTTGAAGGCCCCAAAAATGTTCTACAGAAAACCTGTGGTCCCAATTTTCTTTACAAAATATGTGATCCCTAGAAGGGCCCAAAATCTCATTTATGGGCCGAACACATTATCTTTTAAAAATCCATGGTCCCTAAAGGGCCCAAATATTTTGTTTAGAAAATTTAATCTGAGGAAAATATAGAAGCAATTAGCACTCTCTATGTGTTCTAGCTCATATTACTCCTTTTTCAAGTGGTTTTCAGTTTTTCAATTTTTTCTATTTTTTAATTACAAAAAGTCCTGTTGAGAATCTAAAGAGTATGGTAATGAATATCCTTTGCCAGAAGGCAAAAATGATATGGAGAAGAAAATAAAACACCCACAGAGAAAACGGTACTCATTTCAAGAGTACTTTGGTAACATTTGCTCTCTATCGTTCTCTCCCTCTCTATTGAACATAATTTCGATTATAATGACAATATCAAGAGCCTCTGTGCTTAACGAAAACACCCGCTGATTCTGCGATGGTTTGAAGTGGCTGCGCAGGCGCAACCAATCGATGAACTCTCACAAAAGAAATGCAATTGTTATGATAATGAGCAGCATATGCGAAGTATGGAAAACCTCTTCTTTAAGGGAGCAATTGAAATTGATAAGGAAAAACCACCCGCTGCTCGGGAGAGTTTTGAAGGGTCTACTAAATATGATGGAATATTATTTTGAAAGGAAAATTAATATATTTAAGGATATTATCCGTTTTTCTCTCTTCTGAAATATTTTCTTTGTTTTATTTGAAGGCATGACAAACAAAAATTTCTTTTAAAAAATTCGATTTGCCCTAAAGAAAATAATTTTTGTGTGCCTTTCAAAGGAGTAGTCCTTTGTTTCTTCTTCCTCTACTTCTTCGTATTTTTATGTAAATTTTTTCAAAGGTAACACATTTTTTTGACTTCATCATTCTGACAAACAAGGGCGAGTTTGTTGTTTTTTGGCCAAAGCAGAGCAAATTTAATGTGACTTAGGCTCCGTAATGGCAGCTGTATGGCATACGGGCGCTATCCTGCTTAACACATTCTTGACTATTGGGCACGGGCATACATCTTCCTGGATGATGGTACCACCACAAGAACGGGTGTAAGTTTTATGATCGTAAAAAATTGACCAGCTACTCTCGACCTGGCCTTGGCTGGCCATCGCAGCAGTTGGTCTTTATGGCGTCGCCCAAGATAACAAAACGGGGAAAAAATTGTCGCTCTTCGATTGCTTGGCCAGCCTATCGCGAGGTTTACACCTTTTCTTTCCTCTGCCTGGCAATTAAACCAATGACGCATGCCATTTGTTTGGCTCAAAACAAATGGTTCATGCGATGACCAGCCAGCCTAACACGGAACTCATTTTTGGGCCAGCCAACTCCCTCCATCACACATTTTTTTAAATTAAAAAAAAGTGGTGGATTTTGTTTTATAAAAATAATTTTGCTAATTTATTTTCAAGGGACAAGTTGTTGTTGCCGTTTTTTTATTCCCCTCAGATTTATATCATTTTCATTTTAGTTGTTGCTAAAAAATTATCTGTCATTGGCATCGGCGTTTTTTTAGTGCGGAATTTATGCACAAAATAATGCTGTGAAGGGTGTTAACGACACCCCTTTCCTTTTTAACGTTCCAGGACAACTAACACACCCCACTCTTTTGTTAAAAAATAATTTCCTTAACCATGAATAGATTTTTTACACGCATATGCAAATTTGTTGTTATTGGGGGTTTTTGCAATGTTCCGATGGCCTAAGGGTTATTTGCCAAAGTCCAAACTAATTTAAATTAACATAAGCACGGGGATTTGCAGTTTTTAACACAAAAGGGGTTGTAATTTTAACTCTGACATGGAAAGGAAATAAAGTTTACAGGCTAAGCAGGACACAACTATGCTATAAGGCTATAATGTCCTAAAAATTCCATGGCCCCTACAAGGGTCCGAAAATTTTTCTACAGAAAATCCATGGCCCCTTGAAAGGGTTCGAGAATTTTTCTAAAGAAAAACCATGGCCCCTTGAAAAGGTCCGAAAAAATATTCTATAGAAAAACCATGGCCCCTTGAAAAGGTCCGAAAAAATTTTCTATAGAAAAACCATGGCCCCTTGAAAAGGTCCGAAAAAATTTTCTATAGAAAAACCATGGCCCCTTGAAAGATCCGAAAATTTTTCTATAGAAAATCCATGGCCCCTAGAATGGTCCGAAAATTTTCTATAGAAAATCCATGGCCGCTATAAGGGTCCGAAAATTTTCTATAGAAAATCTATGGCCCCTTGAAAGGGTCCGAAAATTTTTCTATAGAAAATCCATGGCTCCTAGGAGGGTCCGAAAAATTATCTATAGAAAATCCATGGCCCCTTGAAAGGGTCCGAAAAATTTTCTATAGAAAATCCATGGCCCCTTGAAAGGGTCCGAAAAATTTTCTATAGAAAATCCATGGCCCCTTGAAAGGGTCCGAAAAATTTTCTATAGAAGATCCATGGCCCCTTGAAAGGGTCCGAAAAATTTTCTATAGAAAATCCATGGCCCCTTGAAAGGGTCCAAAAAATTTTCTATAGAAAATCCATGGCCCCTTGAAAGGGTCCGAAAAATTTTCTATAGAAAATCCATAGCCCCTTGAAAGGGTCCGAAAAATTTTCTATAGAAAATCCATGGCCCCTTGAAAGGGTCCGAAAAATTTTCTATAGAAAATCCATGGCCCCTTGAAAGGGTCCGAAAAATTTTCTATAGAAAATCCATGGCCCCTTGAAAGGGTCCGAAAAATTTTCTATAGAAAATCCATGGCCCCTTGAAAGGGTCCGAAAAATTTTCTATAGAAAATCCATGGCCCCTTGAAAGGGTCCGAAAAATTTTCTATAGAAAATCCATGGCCCCTTGAAAGGGTCCGAAAAATTTTCTATAGAAAATCCATGGCCCCTTGAAAGGGTCCGAAAAATTTTCTATAGAAAATCCATGGCCCCTTGAAAGGGTCCGAAAAATTTTCTATAGAAAATCCATGGCCCCTTGAAAGGGTCCGAAAAATTTTCTATAGAAAATCCATGGCCCCTTGAAAGGGTCCGAAAAATTTGCTATAGAAAATCTATGGCCCCTAGAAGGGTTCAAAGAGGCCAAAAATTGTCCACAGACGGTCCGAAAGGAAGGGTCCAAAAATTCTCTATGAAAAATCCATGGCCGAAATTTTTTCTATAGAAAATTTGTGACCCATGAACGGTACGCAATTTTTTCAATAGAACATTTGTGGCCCACAGACGGTCCGAATTTTTTTAGGAAATCGAAGGCCCCTAGTTTGCTGTTCATCCCTTAAATTTAATTTTTAATTCCCATCTGCAGTATGGACATTTAATGACTTGCTCCACTTAATTAATAGCCCATCTATTTATCTAGGGGTAGTTCTGATAAAACTGCAGGCGGTCCAAAAACCCGCCATGACGACTTAATAAAATAATTACATTATCAGACGTCTCATTTTTATGAAAAAACATGGTTTTAATTAATCGATTTTTATGATCTTTCTAATACATTTTTTTCTTTTTCTTCTTCTATTTTCAGGTATGTAAAATTTAGAAAATGTCAAAAAATTGAGGGAAAAAATTCTTGTAAGTAAAAAAACTGAAATGGAAAAGAAAGGTCTGAAACCCCTTCTTTAACAAAAAATAACCTTACACAATTTGATGGCATAATATTAATGAGTTGATTGTAATTGACAGCTGTCAGTTTGGGAAAAGATGGGGCTTGGCTTGTCAAAGTAGAGGCAAACCGGTTTCGAAGTTTTTTTTTCTGGTAAGAAAAAATGTCTAGAAGAAAATTGTGTAGTCATCTTCTTAAAAAAATATCCATGATAGGAAAAAATATTGGATTTTTTTTAAACCTAATCTAACTTATTCAAATCATACTTGAGAAAAAAACCGCAGAAGGAAAAAAATATTCAAAAAAATATTTTCAATCATTAGATTATCCCTACATATTTATAGCACGATCTATATCACCCATGAAACCATTTTTTTTTTAGGAAAAAAAATATAAAATGTCATCACTCTTGCATACAAATGCAGCCTTTCTGAATGAAACAACATTCCTAGTGTAATATAGGATTTAATATAAATTGCATCACAATCCCAGAAATATAAGTTCGACCAGAGGTTTGAGGCTATGAACAGTCCCCCTTCTTTACTAAAATTTCTCTCACGAAACCCATAAAAGATATTGTCCTTTTAATAAAATTCCCAACTTCAAAATTGTCACATTTACAACAAATATATCCCCCATTTTATTACCACACTTCCATCCCCCTACACACACATAATTATTTGAATTCCGTCTTTCCCCATAAAATTCCGTTCAAATTCATACATCATTCTGAAATCTGTCTTATTTTTCCACTGTGTGCAAAAATATCCCTTATTTATCCCCCATATGACCAACAGAAATAAAACCCAACATCCCAGTTTGTTATTTTTTGAAACCACAACTCTACAATGCTGACTGCACCACAATACAATAACAACAACAATAGCAACTGGAGAGAGAGCTCCAGCCAGAGAGTGAGAGAGTATAAGATAAATTGTGTACAACAAGAAAAAATATTTATTTTGGAGATAAAATGTGAGTTACTCAATTGAGTGGCAGTTGAGTTGTTTACTTCTCGAAGTTCTTCCACTCTCTGCCGTTTGCTCTCTCTCTCACTCACATTGATATTGCCAGATCATGACAAAACTACAAGATGTCGTTTGTTGATCATTGTTTACCTTTTTTTTAATCTCATCTTGTTGGTGTTATACCGTTTTGATTGCACCAAAAAAAAGGTTTTTGTTGTTGCCATATATTTTGTATGAGTCATACATCGACTTCTTTAGTTCAGGGAATTGACTGAATATTTTTTGGGGTGAAAATCAATGATTCATTATATAATTAATTAAAAGCTTTAGAAAAACTTGTCTCTGCAGGATAATGACCTAAGATTGACCACATATGGGAATCATCAGATTTTTAAAAGTTTATTATTTAGATGAGCCACCAAAATACCAAAAATCGATCGAAAATTTTATATGAAGGGCTTGATACCCAATGAAAATCTAGAAAATGTCGATAATTCTATTGAATAGCGTATAATGCGCACTAATATTGATCACTCTTTCAAAGGGACAATCGAAAATACTAAATGCTAAATGGAATAAAATCGTGTAAAAAATTAAAAATATTCAAGTTTCAAACCGTGTTATATCAAAACCGTGCACAAAAAGATCGTGTAAAAACAGACTTAGGTGTATAAGGAATTTGTTTGAAAACTTGTCCAAACTCTCTAAAATTCCGGAGGTGCCGTTATATAGAGCTATACCAAAGCATAGACCGGTATGGATTATATTTGGTGAGATTGGAATTAAGACAATGAAATCCCAAAATATGAAATTACAGCCAATTTCGTTAAAAAAAAACTTTTCCAAAGTACAGAATATTTGGGATACCGTAATATTAAGGTTATAGCAAAACGTGGACCGATATCTCTAATATTCGATAACAAACATTCAAATAGTAGTAACAATGTATGTGCAAAACTCTTTGTGGTTTCAAATGACCATAACGAGCAGGCTTACAGGACAATATAATTTTCATAACATGTTTAACCGATAAAAATGTATTTTCACTTAAATGTGTTCTTATTGTTAAATAAACACATTTTAAAAAATCAACGATGAGTGGATTAAAAAAGATATAGCGCGAATCTATAGGTATGCCTAAGGGAAAGAACGCCAAATTGTGTGTTCCACTTGATCCTTCCATTGGATTCGTGGTCTTCCATTTCTGCGTGAACCATTAGTTGATTCGCTTTTATGTACCTTTTGTGCTGGGGCATCCTCATCCATTCTCACAACATGACCTATCTAACGTAGTCGCTGCTACTCGGTACGTCCGCGAATATATGGTACAACTCATGCTTCATTCGCCGGCGATATTCACCGTCGACGCAGATCGCCTCATCTGCTTGCGCAAGTTCCCATGCTTCAGATCCATATAACAGGACGGGTAGTATCAGCGTCTTGTAGAGTGTGTGCTTGGTCTGGCGGGAGGTGGCTTTGTTTCAAAACTGCTTTCTTAGACCATAGTAGCATCTGTTGGCCATTTCAATCCTTCTCCGAATTTCACAACTGATGTCATTAGTTTTATTTATGCCGATACCTAATTATATAACATTTTTCACTAACTCGACTAATGTTGTAGTTTTCAAGCTCCACAGTTGGTCCGAATCTACTGGACATCTTTCACGTTGATACCATCAGCATGGTTTTATCGTCATTTACTGCTAGTTCCACTTTGGGAGACTCTCTTATCAATTTATTCAAAATTGGCTCCTTAAATGATTTAAACTCTCCCATTAATTTAATATTTCAAATATCTACAAAATTACACTGAAAAATTAAATACAAATTCTGGATTCCGATCGATCTGATGTTTATATCAGGTTTAATCGTTGGATATCTACAAACAACAGTGAGCGCAATGGAATTCCCCGCATGTATCGTGAAAAGTCTAAATATTGAAAAAAAAAAACAATGGCTATTCCAGGCCATTCCTATTCAAATATTTACAGAAAAAGTTTCGACGTTCTCATTACAATGATATGGATAGTTCCTCTATATTTCATGGATATATGTAAAAATCGGCTCACACGAACAACAACAAACTTCTTTAAGATACAAATAACAGTCAAAATCATATTTGAGGAAGGTCAAGGGACCATGGAAACTGATCGCTTTATGCCATAGTCGTTATATGATCGCTTTAAGCGATTTCAACAACCTCAACAAATATTGGTCCTAGACCCACCATTAAGTATACCGATCGTCTTATATAGACTAGCTGAGTCGATCTAGACATGTGTGTCCGTCCGTCTGTCCATTTTAATTTGTAAACACGATACAGACCACAGTTATGGACCACTCTTCACGAAATTTTGCATGTAGGAAGGGTTTTGGCCAATGAATTGTTTTTGGAAAAGATCGGTTAATATTTAGGGGATGATATGAGGCCGCAAAAATGACCCGAACATCGCGAAGTTTTACATGGAGAAGAGGATTGGGCCAGAGAATATGCATGCCTGCTTTGATAAAAATCGGTCATTATTTACCGGGTCAACTGGAACCTGACTTTTGTGTGAAAAATGACAAAATTTGTATTCTATGGTGTAATATTTACTCGTGAAGCATATAGACCCGCGAAGTTGATAGTGTATCCAAGACGAATGGTTGACTATCAAAATGATCCCTTTAAATGAAGTTCGAATTATGGTCAAAGACAACGCCTATAATTTTCGATGATGATCTGATTAAAAATTTGGGATGAAATGGACCGAAAGCTTATCGTATGGCCGACCACGTCCGACTATACTGCTCCGCTCACTGGTTTTTACATACAAATGACATTTTCTGAACATTTTGAAGCCATACCTCCGGAAATATTAACGTGAAGGCATAACTATTCTAAGGACTATCTGCGAGGCTAATTTATTTCGGTTCAAATTAACCCCGTATTTGATAAATCATCGGTCTACATATTTTTATGTAAATAATTTTATTCGAGCATACAACAGCTTTACCCGGGCTTATATATATTTCTCCTCACATATGTGTCGATATTCTCCTCCAGCTTAATAAACTAAAAATTTTAATTATTATCTTTAGTACATTTACATTGAACTGGAGTTTTAGATCCAATGGATTTTAATTGTCCATTTCATTGCATATATGTCAAAGGTTCAAATATAGATGCAGTTTTATCCGTATTATTTTTTCTTTAAATAATCCACATTATACGCAATAAGTCATAATCATTTAGATTTCTATTTACCTTAAAAAAATTCCCATTTTCCCTATTATTCATTCAACTACCACGGCGGGCAATTCCCATTCAATGTGGCAACTTATTTAAATGCAAAACACTCAAAGACATGATCTTCTATTTGAACAAAAAACAACACAACAGAATAACTCCCTCTCTTAGCAAGCACTCTCTCATTTACATTTCGGATTTCTCCCGTTCACTCCCTCTCTCTCGCTCCAAAATGTCCAGTTAACTCAGTTTATCTGGCATGCTTGTGCATATTTTTGTTCTGCTTTGTTTGGCATATAGTTGTTTATCTATCGTAAAGTTGAGTGAAGTGATGGCGCAATGCCGATTGTTTTGTCAGTTGAGAAGTTGAGTGCGAGAATGAGAGACGGTTAATATTTGAATAGAACGGAAAACGCGTGTGACGACAGTTTATTTTTTATATTTTCTTTTTTATTGTTTTATTATAAGAAAATATATTTAAATGTTAAATATTTAATGAAAAGAGAGATAATATTTTATATAAAAAATATTTTTTTTATTAAAAAGAAAATAAAAAATATATAAACAAAAAATATTATAAAAAATTGTTATAAAAAATTTTTGAAAAAAGAAAAATACCAAAACAAAACCTTCTCGTTTTTGTTGTTTGTGTAAACCCGAAAAGTAAAAGATGCACCGCATAACTTCTTGTTTTATCTTGCTTGTGTGTGTTCTGAAGTTGTGAAACAAGTTTTTTGGGGACATTAAGGCTCCATGCGAGAAAAAATGTGTAAAGTGCAAAAAAAATAAATGCCAGCTGGAAAACAAGAGATCTTGAAATTTGATATCCAAAACCATAACCCCCCAAAATGAAAATAAATACAAAGATTTGAAACAAAAGGTGTTTTGTATTTAAATATCAAAAGGAGGAAAATAAACAATAGTGTGAAACCGAGAGAGTTGCCATATTAAAGAAACGGGGAATTGAAATTGAAAAATACATTAAAAGTAGAAATTAAACTTAAAAAATAAATAAAATTCTCAATTAAAGTAATAAAAAAATTAAAAAAAAAATTGAAATACAAAAAAATTAATTACGAAAAATTTTAATTAAAAAAATTGAATTACAAAAAAATTTAATATTTTAAAAAATAATATTTGGATTTTCAAAAAAAAAAAAAAAAAATTCAAAACCCCTTTCCCAAAAATAAAAAGTGATTTTTGAGTGTCTTTTTGTGCATTGAAAAAAAATTGTTCGGAAAAATGTCAACCATGCTGGTGAATTCCCCCAAAACTTTATTTTGTTAAAATCCCCCTCCCTCGCCGTTCAAATCCTTTTGAAAAAGGATTCGATATTTTTAAAAGTTTTTCCAACAAAATACAATGTTGCAGTCCCTGGAAAATACGACATCTTTAAATCGCTCTAATACTTCTCTAACTACTCTACACACATCTACAACATCCTCGCCAGCTACTGTCACCTCCTCGTCCTCAGCCTCGGCGGATAAAGAAGAAAAATCCCAAAGAAGACGTTCCACATTTTATGTACCACTGGTCATTGAAGACGACGACGAAGATAATACAGACGAAGGGGATAAGAAGAGATCCTCCTGCTCTTCGACATCTGGTAGCCTAAGCAGCCTTATTGGAGCAACTAGTCACAGCAAGGATTTAAAAAATTCCAGCAACATTAATCTCAAAAAGTCCACGACGAGCCTTTTTAAAGGCTCCTCCAGCCGTAACAGCGGTGGTAGTGGTGGTGGAGGTTCACCACGCAGCAGCTCCACCTCCGTTAAGGTAACCACACTACTTTTTGAAAGGGCCAATAGTACCTTGGGTTTTAGTACCACCTCTTCGAATTCCTCTACAGCCTCCTCGGGCTATCGTAGTGGTAGCGGAGGGGGTCGCAAGGGGTCATCCACCAAGAAAATGGCACCACCATGCGGTTTCAATTGGAGTCTAAGTGGAGTTACTGATGATTTATCGGCCGATTTGGATGATGATAGTGATGCAGCGGAATTTATTATAGCCATGAATAAAAATAAAATAACATCCAAACCACCACCACCCATAACCACCAGTCCAGAGAAAACGGCCTCTGTTTCTTCTTTGAGTTCCGCCAATAAAAGGAACAGCAAATCTTCGACCTTGAGTTCCACTAAAACCACTGGCACAGCCTCAACACATCGCTTGAGTTCCAGTAGTTCCACCAAGTCCATAATTTCCACAGCAAATCATTCCACACCCTTGGCAAAGCCTAGGCCACAGACCCAAACCACGGCCAGAACAAAGAGATATGGTGTGGTTTTGAATTCTCCTGATGATGGCAGCTCGCCGAGGAACTCTCTCAACAGTAATATGGGGGATCATGTTAGCGAGGCCCGGAAATCCACAAGTTCATATAAATCCACCACATCCTCCACGAATGGGGGTGGTAAATGGCCCTCACCGGCTCCCCGGTCTCGTTACAGTGATGGTGGTGGTGTTATTTCCAATGAGGGTGGTAGTTTGGCCACCCCTGGCGGCAAATCAACGTCATCACTGTCGTCATTGTCCAAACAAAACAATACAATGCATGCTGTTTCGAGCAAAACAAAACAAACCTCCTCCAACACACACAGTAACAGCGGCAGCAGCGCCGCCAGCAGTGCAAAGGCAGCGACATCGAATGATAACAACAATAGCAACCACCCAACCACCCCACTCTCTGCAAATTCTTCGTCTCACAACAATTGCAATGAGTACGACGACGATGATGATTCAGAAATAAGTCGCATGCAGACGAACACCTCGACTCCGATTAAAATGATGAAGTCACGCTCTCGCACGAACATCTTGTCTGTGCCGCCAGCCTCAAGTAGTACACAGCAAAGCTCTGAGCAAAATCTAATCAATGTCGCCAAAATAAAAGCTTCCAATACAACAACAACGAATAGTAAACAACAGGGAGCAAACACAACAACAACGAAAATAACTGTTAACACCACCACCACCACGATGAACACAACAACGACACCCTCTCCAAATATTTTGCGAGTCAAAGCAAAAACATTGCCGCAAAATTTATCGCCCTCAGTTGTTTTACAGCAGGGAGAGGCATTGGATAAGGCCGCCACATCGTCGTCGTCTTCGCCCAAAAATTCAGCAGCTAATAAAAATTCGAAAAAATCCCCTACGGATACCACGGGAACTTCGTTAAATCGCAAATTTGGTGGCTCCCAGGCATGTAATTTGAATCGTGATCCCGGCTCCACAAAAAATGTTAAGTCTGGCAACACCATATTAACCTCAGCCTTTCCACCAAAGAATCTCTTCCTGCTAAAATCTACACCAAAATTGAGTAACAACAGCACGTCCATGTCTTCATCGGCAGACAGTTCATTGACCTCACCACCGAATAATACAAATTCCTCCTCCTCCAATAACAACAACGCCAAAAATTATCCACCCCATCCCCATCAAATAACCTCACCGGCCAAGAAGTCTTTATCCTTCATAAGGAGGGCCCATTCCACAAAACTCTCACGCAGTAATTCGCTCCTAAAATCCATTGCCTCTCAGCACCAGACACAAATGCAAACCGGTGCCGGAAATAATGCTGGCAACTTTTGTTCCGGCAGCTGGGGAAAAGATTTCTATTTGCAATATGATGTCTGCCCTCTGGCCTTGGATGAATTGGATACATATTTCCGGGCGGAAAATTGTCCGGAATTGATAAGGGAACGTTTTAAAATTTTGGATGTTGATTTGGCACCAGCGGAGGGGAATTGTTCGGGTACCGAGACTTTGGTACAGGAAAATAGCACTTTGTCATCGGCTGGTGGTGAAACATTGAGGCATATTGATAGTAGTATTGGTAGCAGTCCATGTTCGGATAAGGAACAACAGCGTAGTCCAGGTGGCAACTCAGCGGCAGGAGTGACAGTTGGCGGAACGGGAGCTGAAGGTGATGATGAGGATGAAGATGATGATGCAGGACATCATTCAGGTAAGAGAAAAGAAAAACTATTTAGAAAAGAAATAGATGGAGGCCTGAAAAGACGTCCTTACAAGGACTTGATCTCGATGTTAGAAATCTGAAAAATCGAAAAAAAAATAGTTTTGAAATTGAATACAATTCAAATCTCTTATAATCGGACATTCGAAATTGATCGAAATAGGCGATTGTCATTATAAACGAAAAAATGAGTGAAAACTAAAAACAATTTACACAAAAACAGATGGAGGCCTGAAAAGAGGACCTATGAAGGCCTGTATCTGGATTTTAGATGTCTGAAAAATATTAGGAAATCGAATATTGAAATTTAATACAATTCAAATCACTTAAAATCTGACATTCGAAATAGGCGATTGCCATTATAAACGAAAAAATATAAAGAAAACTCCCACCAAATGACTGAGCAAAATTCGCTGTCTATAGGAAAAAATGCCTCGGAAGGCTGTTCTATTTTTTTTTTTCTATAGAAAACACTCGCCTCTTATGGCTGGGCCATTTTATTTTATAGAAAAAGCCACCCTCAAGGGACTGAATATTTTTTTAGAAGAAATTATTCTCAACAGGCAGATATTTTTCTCTCTAGATTTTAGAGAATTATTTTAATTTCAAAAAATTTAATTCACTCTCATTGGGGCTCCTCTCATCATTGAGAGGTTTCTTCTATTCAGTTTTTGTTTTGTTTAATTCCCTCCACCCAGCCATTAATCATAATCCCTCTATTTTATAACAATAAATAGAAATTAGCATTCTCTCCTTGGCTTTTACGCATATATTATTCTTCTTAATTATTAATATTAATAATATATTATTAATATTACTATTTTTAATTTATATTCTCTCAAAATCCTCCCATTTGGCCACCCTAACAAAAAGATCTTCTATTACGCTTCATTATTTGTTGTTATTTCACCTAGAACCGTGTTATCTCCTGCATTACCTTGCCCAGTTATTATTTTTTAGTCTCACTGATTTAACACAAACAATTCACACACACATTCTATCTCTCCCCTTTGCTCCATCTCTCTCTCTCTCTCTCTATGCATGCACACACATAATACACTCCTTAATTAATACAAAACGAAGGAAAACGAATGCCGCAGACACGTCATAACCTTTGCTCTCTCACAGTGTGTGTGTGAGTTCAAATTGTTTTGTACCTGTGCATGATTGAATGGAGTTCGTGTGCTGCCTCTCTCTCCATCTCGTTCTCTGTGTGTCTAACAAAAATAAACAAAGAACCAAACAACGAAGAAAACCTGGTTAATCTTGACAAAAATCTTTCGACAAAAATACTACGTAAATAACGAAGTAAACGTAACAGAACTAAAACTAATAACAATAACAACAAACGGCTATGAACATATTTGCTTTTAGTCATGCCGTGGCAAGATAAACAACACCACATTCTTGATGTTCGTTCTTCTTCTTCGTTTGAATGTTGTGTTACAGTTTTGGTAATCAATCATTTCGATGATGTGCGGCTGCTTGTGTTGTTCTTGTTTGCCATATATTAAGAAGATTTGTTGTTGTTTTTCTTGTTCTTTTCATGGTTATTGATGGTCATGATGCTGCTGGCCGGTCGGCCATTGGATAATGTATCTGTAAAGAATGATAAAGAAACACAACATGGAGAACAAGAAATATGTGGATAACATATGATCAAAGGCCAAAAATATATCTTTGAAAGTTATTGGGGATGAGTGACCAAGAGAGTGCATATGTGTGTGAGAGAGAGAGGGAAGGGGAGCACAACTTAAGAACCTTTCAAATTGAACCGTTCACATTTAACTGAGTAGTGCCCTGTAATTAATGAAAACAAATTGAATGGTTTGGGGGGATTAAATGAAAAGCAGAAGATGAAGAAGGAATAAAAAGAAGAATAAGGTATTAAAAGAAAATCAGAAGAAGGAATAATAAGAAACATAACCACCAAAAATAAAAAAGAGCGGCTACTAAATAACCACATTTCATTCTTTATTTTCTTTTGGATAAAAAAAAAAACAAAACAAAACAAAGAGCCTTGAGGGATACTTAATTTATACACATTCCCAAAAGAAGCAACACTAAAACGTAAACAAGCCCATCATGAAGTGACATGAAAACGAATGAATACCTTTTCAAATAAAGTTATCTCAGGTGACATAGAGACATTTAAGCGGGGGGTTATTAAACAAATATCCAATGGACAAAATGTAAAAAAGAAGAGACATTAACAATTTTTTATATTTCCAAAAAAGAAAAACAACAACAACAAATGTCACATGTTTAGTTTATTTAGGTGACAGTTTAACTATTGTCATAACCTTTTGGAAAAAGAAAAAAATTATCGTAAAAAACGACAGATGTGACAGATTGTTGTTAATCTCTGTTTTTTAGTTGAGACAAAAAGAAGATACCTAAATAAATGTTTTTGTTTTGTGATTGATGATAAAAGGTGAAGAGAGATAAAAAACTATTTTTTCAACTAGATAAGCACCGAGATAAGTAAAAGTTAAGCCATGTTTAAATGCAGGGGTCAGTGGGGTATGTCAAAGAAAGTAAGTTGGAGGGGCCAATGTAAAAAATTAATAAAACGAAAAAAGTTAAGAAAAACCAAAATAAATAATATAAAAATATAACTAAAATAGTAAAAATTAAAAAAAATAATAATAATAATAAAATTGACTAAATTTTAAAAATAAAAAAATTTAAAAACAAAATAAAATAAAAACAAGAAATTAAAAAAAAATAAAGTGAACTATAAAAATCTACAAAAAACCAAGTTAAAAAATAAAATATAACTAATTGGAAAAAAAATAAATTAAAAAAATTAACAAATATGAAAAAATAAACAAAAAGGTAATATTATATTAAAAATTAATTAATAAATAATAAGGAATAAAAAAATAAAATTAAAAAATGAAATAAAAATTAATTAAAATAAATACAAAAATATTTATAAGTTATTAAACAAAGTTAAAATGAAAAAATTAAAAATTAAAAAAAAATAAAAACTGGAGTTAAAAAATTAAAAAAAAGTAATTTAAATTAAATTAAAAAATAAAATAAAAATTAATTAAAAAATAAAATAAAAATTAATTATAAAATAATATAAAAAAACGAAATAAATTGAAATCCTAAAAAATTAATTGCATAAAAAAAGAATAAAAAACAATAAATTAAAACATAAAATAACGTATTATAAACAAATAAAAAAATTAATTATAAAAAATAAATTTGAAATGAAAATTAAAATATAAAGGTACAAAATAAGTTAAAAAAGAAAAATAAATAAAATAAATTTAAAAATAAAATTAAATAAATAAATTGCATTAAAAAATTGAAATAAAAAAATTGTATAAATATTTATTAAAAATTAATTACATTAAAAAATAAAAAAATAAATTAAAAAATAATATAAAATTAAAAACTAAATAAATTGAAAAACTAAAAAAATACATAAAAAATGAACAAAAATTAAAAATAAATAAAAACATATGACAAATTAAAATAAATAAATACAAAAATTAATTTAAAAAAAATAAATAAATTTGAAATGAAAATTTAAACAAGAATAGAAAGTTAAAAAATAAATTAAAGAAGAAACATAAATAAAAACTAAACTAAACAAATAAAAATAAATATAAAAAATTAAATAAATAAATTGCATTAAAAATTAAAACAGAAAAATAAAAAAATATGTTAATATTAATAAAAAATTAAAATAGAGAATAAATTACTTAAAAAAATTAAACAAAAAATATAAATTAAAAAATAAAATAAAAATTAATTAAAATGAAATAATATACAAAAATAAATTATAAAAAATAAATTACAAAATAAAAAATTTAAATAAAAATTAAATTACACTTAAAAAATACAGATATAAAAAAAATAAATAAAAAGGCGAAAAAGCCAAGCTGAAAAAAAAAACTAAAAAAATAAATTACATCAAAAATTAAATTAAAGAATAAATTTCATTAAAAATAAAAAAATAAATTACATCAAAAATTAAAATAAAAAATAAATTTTATTAAAAATAAATAAAATAATGATTTCATGATAAATAGGACCAAAGTCTCTTCATGAAATCTTGCCTAATCAAATTGTAAAAGTGTTTGCTCTATTTCCTTGATAGCCATTTGAATTAAAATTTTGAGGTTTAGAATCGATTCTGGGCTGTTGAACTTCTCTGTGGCCCCAAAGTAAAAAAAAAATCAAGGTGTCAAATCCGGAGAGCAATTATGATCACCTCATAGAAAGATAACTCAACGGTCCAGAGACTTGTCACACAAAGAGGCAAGGGGTTCTTTGCTTGTGTTCCTTTTGAATATTTTTGAGGTTTTGATTTGATTCTGGGCTGTTAAACCTTCTCTGTGGCCTCAAAGTCAAAAAATGCAAGGAATCAAATCCCGAAACATCGGAGAGCAATTATGATAACCTCTTTGAAAGATAACTCAACGGTCCAGAGACTTGTCCCATAAAAAGGCAAGGGGTTCTTTGCTTGTGTTCCACGTAGCTCTCTCTCTCTCTCTCTCTTATTGAAAATAAACCTTGTCCAGATCGGCAACATATAACTTTCTAAAAAAGTGATCTAATTTTCGAAAAATTAGGTCTAATACCACTCCGTACCACAAACCGCACCTGTGAGGATAAAGACAGGTTTCTTAATAAAACTGGTGGAGATTTCCTAGCCATAGATGCGTTCAATTTCCTTCTTGACAGGCCCATCATGAGTCAGGATAATTTTCCGAATGGAATTCCGAATCATTTTCCTTATGCATTTCAAGGAACCAGACAGCAAATATACGCAACGTTTTTAACGATAGGGGCCGCCCTGAGTTCTTGTGTTAAGTGCGAAATTTTTGTTTGTTTGGAAAAATGGAAACGAAGGACCATTTCATTTATTTTTTTGGAATGGAAGATAAACATTTTTTTTTGAAATTTCATTTGGGAGACCTATGCCAATATTTCATAATATATTGAGATAAGAAGCTTAAATAGCAAAAAATTGGTCTTTCGAAAGTCCTATAAAGATAATAGAACAAATTTTTTAAGTCGAAGGACCAAAAAAATTATTTTTATTTTTTTAATTTCAAAATCGTAGCACAATTTCTTTAAATATCGTTTTCAATTACAAATTAAAAATGGTGTTTCGAATGCCCTATGAAGCTAATAGAACAAATTTCTTAAGTCGAAGGACCAAAAATTGTCAGTTTAAATTTATTTTTTTCTTTAATTTCAAAATCGTAGCACCATTTTTTTAAATATTGACTTCAATTACAAATTAAAACCCCAGTATAATGTGATATCTTAAAGCTCTCTCTCGATATTTTTTGCAAGCAATTGTTTCTTTTTTTTTTTTTTGAGATTAGATAAGACCCAAATAAAAAAAAAATAGGTAGATAGGTTAACACCTTAAGAAACCCCTCTTTGTAAATTTCCACATGCTTACGATAAATAATTTTTTGTGTTGATAAACAATGTAAAAAACAAAACAAAAATATTTCAAACCCCATATTTTTCTATTATTGTTGCTATGAATAATTTTTGTGTGTGTGATTTTCAATTTTGTTCAATTGAATTGAATTGATTTTTTTGGCAATTTGTGATTTTTTACAATTTCATTACATTTTGGTGTGGAACTGAGCGAGTGGCTTTAATCTGGCTGCGAGGTCATTTCCACAATTATGTTTATTGTTTTGGTTTTTTTCATATTTGTAATAATGGTTTTGGTTGTTGTTATGATTTGAAAAATAATAAAAACCAATGGACCTGTTTGATGTTTGAAAAAAGTGTTTGTTACATGTCTGTCTTTTTTGCCCCTCAAATAAAAAAATCAATGTTCACTGACGATGTCTTAACTTTGAAGCATGACGACGCCCGCCAAAAAGCCCATTTAATTTTATTTTGTATGGACAGACACGCGTATCGGAAACCAGGGCCTAAGATTTGTGCCGAACATTATTATTTATTTATAAAATTTCATGATTTTGTTGTTTTGATTTTCAACTACACTTTGTTTTTTTTTTGCTACGTATTTTGGGGTAGGGTAATTTGTTTTGTGTTAATATTTTTTTGTAATATTTTTATTTTTGTTTTCAATTTACAACAACAACAATTCGTGGTTTTGTGTGTTTATCTTCATTTGCTCTATTAACTGAATTTTTTATTTTGTGTTTTTTTTTGTTAGTAATCGTGACTGGGTTTTGAGTTAAGTTGTGGTATTTGTTGTTGTTGCTGCTACTTTTTTGTCGTGAATTTGTAATTTACAATTTGTTGAAATTTTGTAATGGACGTGTTGTTTGTTTTGTTTGATTGTTAGTTAATTCGATGCGATATCTATATTTGAAAATTAGTTTTGAACATGAAATTAAATATTCATATCTGTAAAGGGCAGCAAATTTTGAAATGTCACCTTTCAAATTGATCAGGAAGATAGAGAGATCAAAATGATTTGTATAGGAAAATTATGAAATCACTCGAAGGACCATTTTTATGGACACTTTAAAGATTAATATAAACATACAAAAAAGGTGATTCCTTCGAGTGATTATATATTTTTTCTATTAAAATTACTTTGATCTCTAATTCAGAAGTTGCCAAAGATCGTGTTTTTCCATTTGAAAATCACTTCGAAGGACCATTTTATGCTGGAAAAATGAAAATTAATTATATTGAAGGGCAATTTTAAATATATACATGCGTCGAAGGGTCATGTAAATACTTTGAATCCCGTCGAAGGGCCATTTTAAGCTTAACAAATTAACATTAATGATATCGTTCCGATACAGAATTCTCTCTCTCTCTAAGAAATGGTAGATAGATTGCAATGTCTGGCGGAAGAGAATTCAAGAAAAATTGAGTTATGGACTATCTCGAAGGACCATTTTTGGCTTCAATCACGTATTTATCTCAATGCCTATTAAAAAAAAGAGGCAAAATACTTACATGAATCGAAGGGTCAAGTATATATCTTGAATCCGATCGAAGGATCATTTCAAGCTTCCAAAATTAAAGTTAATGATCGCGTTCTGTCCCAGAACTGTCTCTGAAGACAGATTGTAATTTCTGGCGGAAGAGAATTCAAGAAAAATTGAGTTATGGACTATCTCGAAGGACATTTTTGGCTTCAGTCACTCATTTTTCTCAATTCTTATTTAATGAATTCTAAGTTACAATGAATTCGACCATTTTGTATTCTAAGTTACAAAATGGTCGAAGGACCATTTTTTTGGTTTCAATCACTCATTTTTGTCATAGCTTATTTAATAGAAAAAGAAACTGCTATCGAAGAACCATTTTCTATTAAACTTTTTAATTATAACCTTACACTTTATTCTTTTCTTTTTGTAAGTCAAAAAAGAATCATGTGACGGTCGGATGTTACGAAAATCTGGATTATGGTCCATCTCGAAGGACCATTTTTTTGTTTCAATCACACATTTACTTCATTGTTTATTAAATTGCTAAACAAAATTAGCTCGAAGGACCATTTTCAATTAACTAATGAATCTGGAAAAATTTCAAATGCTTAGTTTCTGATTTGAAATCAGCTCGAAGGACCATTATTGAAAAAAAACGATTATATTTTTATACTGTTATTTATTTTTTTTTTAAATTCCTAAACAAAGGGAGGTCGAAGGACCATTTCCCATTGACTCATGAACTTGAAATTAATCTCAAATGCTTAGTTTCCAATTAAAAAACATATCGAAGGTTTCAATCACATATTTACCTTCTTGTTTTATTGAATTGCTAAACAAAAGATGTTCGAAGGACCATTTCCAATGAACCTGAAAAAAATCTCAAATGCTTAGTTTCCAATTATAAATCATCTCGAAGGACTATTATTTGAAAAAAAAAATATAGAATTTTATTTTTTTTTATTAAATTGCTAATCCAAATGAATTCGAAGGACCATTTCCAATTGAAAGGAGCTTGAAGAGCCATTTCCCATTGACTAATGAACTTGAAATGAACCTCAAATGCTTAGTTTCTAATTCAAAATCACCTCGAAGGACCATTTTTTGGTTTCAATCACATATTAACCTCATTGTTTATTTAAATCCCAAACAAAGGTAGCTCGTAGGATCATTTCCAATTAAGAAATGACCATTTCCAATGAATCTGAAATATAAACTCAAATGCTTTCTAAGGCTTAGTTTCTACTTAGAAATCATCTCGAAGGACCATTATTAAAAAAAAGATTATATTTTTTATAGTATTGATTTTTTATGAAATTCCTAAACAAAAGATGCACGAAGGACCATTTCCAATTGACTAATGAACTTGAAATTAACCTCAAATGCTTAGTTTCTAATTAGAAATCACCTCGAAGGACCATTTTTTGGTTTCAAGCACATATTTACCTCATTGTTTTATTTAATTGCTGTAAAAAAGATGATCGAAGGACCATTTTCAATGAAACTGAAAACAAGTTGAAATGCTTAGTTTCTAATTAGAAATCATCTCGAAGGACCATTATTTGAAAAATTATTACTTTTTCATAGCGTTGAATTTTATTATTAAATTCTTAAACAAAGGGAGGTGGAAGGACCATTTCCAATTAACTGACCCGAAGGACCATTTCCTATTGACTGACGGACTTGAAATGAACTCCAAATGCTTAGTTTCTAATTAGAAATCATCTCGAAGGACCATTATGTGAAAAATGTATTATTTTTTGCATAGTTTTGATTTTTTAAATAAACATTTTTGAAAATACGAATTTTTGAAATATTCAAAACAAGGATTGTCTGCTAATTTTTAAAGACAATTAACTTAATCTTCAATATAACAAAAAATGACATTCAAACACATACAGCAATTTGCAGCACGCAAATGTCATATTAACGCAAATATTTTAGAGAAGAAGTTGAAACATTTTTGAAACTAAACTATAATAAAAAATACAGCATGAACAAATTAAATGATGTCTCGAAGAGGAAATGATTAGTAATTTAGTAGAAAAATATAAAAAAACACAACAAACTAAGAATAAACTAAAAGTAAAGAATAGAAATAAGCTACTGAGTTCTCTTAAAAGCGATAAAAATCCCCAAGCATTTTATTTTCAAGAGAATTAAAGGGCAATGCATTTGACTGGTCTCCATTAAGTCTTCTACTTATTCTTCCTCAGCTTATATGAAATTTATATCAGTATGGGGTTTTTTCTTTCCTTTTAATCTTGGTGTTTTATTTTCTTTTCACAAAAAATGCCGCAAAACTTATCAAATATTTCGAAATTGTGTTTTAACTGACCTACAATATTTTTCAGTGGTAATCAGCAATTTTTCTTATACAAAAAAAATGTTTTTACAAAAAAAAAAAAAAAAAAAACAAAAAAATATTGCTGATAATAATAGAAATGTTAACATTGTATTTTTTAATTGTGAAAGAAAAAAATTCTGTTTTGCCAACTTTGTGGTTAAACTGAAAAAAGTGTGTCCCAATAAATTTTCGCTTCAGCAGAAACACTTCTCCAATTACCTCATTGCATAACAAAAAAAAATAAAATAATAAAATAAAAAAATAATTAATTTAAAATGTTGTATAATTTGAAACCGGCTTAAATGAAAATTATGGATGAAAATAATTATTACACAAGGCAACAAAATGTGCACTCAGAGAAAAATGAAATGAAAAAATGTTCTCCGAGAACAATTTTTTCACTGCTAAATCATGTCGAAGGACCATTTGAAGCTTCACATATAAAATATTTTAAAATATTCCTAACTCGAAGGACCATTATTTCTTTTTATATATAAAAAATATTCACAGTTATCTTGAAATATCCCCTTTGAAAACCATTTTTTAATGTTGTTCTAAGTCGAAGGACCATTTCTTATTAATACAAAATATTTACAAAGAAAACCCTTACAAACGTATTTTACGATTTTGAAATATTCAATTTTATATAAATACTTGCAGTTTTTAAAGAAAATCTACTTTTAATTTTACCAGAGAATTATGTGTGGAAAATGATCTCGAAGGACCATTTTCAATAATAATTTTTTAAGGTAATTGTCTTGCGAAGTTTCATGTCGAAGGACCATATTGAAATAAATTAATTTTTAATTCTAAATTTCAAAATATGGAAGACACTTTAAAAATTATTCAAATTTGTTTTTGTAATTTGGTGTTCATGGCTCGTGAGAATTATTTTTGTATCTCTATATCATTAATTTGCTTACCTCATTAGTTTTGATTATAAAAATAGTTAGATTGACTCATTTAAAACAGGTTGAAGCACACATATCTCGATTCGAAATCTTAATTAAATGCCAATGCAAAATACGAAATTGAAAAAAATAAATATTTGAAAACCGTGAGACTGTTTTTGGTGGGTCATAAATTAATGCAAATTTTAAAAGCACACAAACAACATTTTAAATAATTTTCGATAGTAAACATTATTTAAACTTGGTTTGGTGAAATTAAATCGGAACTTTACTTCATTGATTAATTAAATTGTCGTCGTTGTCAAGTTTTTTCATTTGAAAATTGAAAAAAAAACTGCTCGAAGGACCATTTTTCATGTAAAATATTAAATATTATTTTTCAATAAAATATTATTTTTCAATATTAAATATTAAATCGATTGAACATCGAAGGACCATTTTACTTCATTTTACCGAAGTCGAAGTACCATATTTGAAAAGAGATTACAATTTGAAGTCGAAGGACCATTTCATGTTTCCTTAACGAAAGTGGTTTATCTAGTCAAATCTTATTACAAAATTCGTGCTAAGTTTTAAAGTCAACTCGAATGACCGGAAATTCGTTATAGACAAGAAAAAATATTCAACCGGTGCACTTATAAAGCTTGAAGCCTTTGCAAACAAGAAAATCATCTCAAAGGACCAATTTTGATTATTTTTATTTTTTTTTTATACCCTTCACCACACTGTGGTACAGGGTATTATGTCTTTGTGCATATGTTTGTAACAGGCAAAAATAATCAAAATAGACCCATGGTTCCTTTTGAGAATATGGATAGAATCACTTTCTAAGTCGATTTATGCATGTCCGTCTGTCCGTCTGTCTGTCCGTCCGTCTGTCCATGTTAAATTGTAAACAAAGTACAGGTCGCATTTATGATCCGAATTGGATGAAATTTGGCATAGGTCACTTATTCGGCCCAAGGACGAACCCTATTGAAATTGGGAAAAATCGGTTCAGATTTAGATATAGCTTAATGTATACGGTCCCTATATATCTTTCGATTTGCACGAAATTTTGTACAGCCTACCCATTTAGGTCTAGAATGATGTCTGCCAAGTTTCGTAAAAATCGCTCCAGATTTAGATATAGCTCCCATATATAGTTTCGTCCGATTTCATGTAAATGGTGCCCCAAAGTCCCTATATATCTTTTGATTTGCACGAAATTTGGCATAACGTACTGAATTTAGCCTAGAGTGATGTCTGCCAAGTTTCGAGAAAATCGGTCCAGATTTAGATATAGCTCCCTTATATAGTTTCGTCCGATTTCATGTAAATGTTGCCCCAAAGTCCCTATATATCTTTCGATTTGCACGAAATTTGGCATAACGTACTGAATTGAGCCTAGAATGATGTCTGATAACTTTCGAGAAAATCGGGTTAGATTTAGATATAGCTCACATATATAGTTTCGTCCGATTTCATGTAAATGATGCACCAAAGTCCCTATATATCCTTCGATTTGTACGAAATTTGGCAAAACGTACTTAATTTAGCCTAGAATGATGTCTGTTAAGTTTCATGAAAATCGGTCCTGATTTAGATATAACTCCCATATATACTTTCGTCCGATTTCATGTAAATGGTGCCCCAAAGTCCCTATATATCTTTTGATTTGCACGAAATTTGGCATAACGTACTGAATTTAGCCTAGAGTGATGTCTGCCAAGTTTCGAGAAAATCGGTCCAGATTTAGATATAGCTCCCTTATATAGTTTCGTCCGATTTCATGTAAATGGTGCCCCAAAGTCCCTTTATATCTTTCGATTTGCACGAAATTTGGTACAGCCTAATCATTTAGTCTAGAATGATGTCTGCCAAGTTTCGTGAAAATCGGCCAAGATTTAGATATAGCACCCTTTTATTATAGATTGATTTTAAGTAATTGACGCACCAAGGAACCAATAGGAACAAAACGTTCTGAAATTAGTATAACCTAGCATGTGACAAGTTTGTTTGAAATCGCTCAATATTTGGATGGACCTTCCATATATATTTTCGCCCGATTTCAACTAAATTGTGCATCAAACTCCTCATGTTAGTCAGATTGACATCAAAGTTTGCACATCGTACAAAATTGAGCATAAAATTATATAGTTGCGTTTTCTAGAATTACAGACATAGCCCAACGGTTGCCCTATTTATATTTGTTTGAAGTCGATTTACATACTTTATGGATAGATCTAGGTAGATGCACATTTAGATAAATATCACATATTTTATTTCATCCAATTTCATGCTAATAGTCCTGTTTAATATACCCATAGTGGTGAAGGGTATCATATAGTCGGCCTCGTCCGACTTTACTACTTTCCTTACTGGATTTTTTTTTTGAGAAAAATGGGATAGGTGGCTCTGTAGGTAACAACTCGAAGGACCATTTTCTAATATTAAAAGCTATGTAAAATCGAATGTAACAACAAATTTACAAGCCAATTTAAATCGGAGGTGCAGTTATGATTATTATTTTTTTTTTGGTAGCAACTGGAAGGACCATTTATTAAAATTAAAAGGCAACGAAGAACCAATATTTCACAATTTTTTTATTTAACTTGGTAGAAGAAGAGAGCAAAATAGATTGAAAAAAAAAAACACTTGAAGTCGAAGTACCATTTTATCTTTACTAAAAAAGAATCACATCGAAGGACCATTTTTTTCGTCATCTCTAAGGACCAATTTTTTAATTGTTTTTTTTTTTAATAATGGGGTAGGTGGTTCTCTTGTAAACAACTAGAAGGATAGGTGGCACTCTAGGTAACAGCTCGACGGACCATTTTCGAAAATTAAAAGCCGATATAAGTCGAATGACCAATATTTGACCATTTTTTATTAACCTTTTGGAAAAAGAAAGAGAAGCGGCAAAAAATTTCGAAATGTCGAAAAAAGTAGAAGATCCATTTTATCTTCGTTTGTAAGGGAATCACATCGAAGGACCATTTATTAAATAAAAAATTGAATGCCATTTGAAATCGAAGGTTCAAGCCATTATAAATCAAAGAACCATTTTCGATAAATATTATATTCTTTTTTTTTAAATGAGATTGGTGGCTCATTATGTAAGAACTCGAAGGACCATTTCCTAAAATTAAAAACCACATCAACTTATTAAACTTCGTAACAAGAGAATATCGAAATAAATTGAGAGGAATCTTGAAGTCGAAGGACCATATATTATAAATTAAAAATCGAAATGCCATTTGAAATTCTATATATTTTATTTAAGTTATGGAGGTTAAGTGCGGTATTTTGATATTTTTCAACTCGAAGGACCATTTTTTTAACATAGAAATCTACATACACATTTAAATCGAAGGACCAGATTTGCTTACGTTATTCTCCAGAAATTAGTTAAATAAATTGAATAAATAATATGAAAGATACTTCGAAGTCGAAGGACCATTTTAGCTACAAATTAAGAATAAGGTTTGTAGTCGAAGGACCATTTTATTTTCGCTAAAAAAAGAAAAGAAGCTAAAGGACCATTTATCAAAAATCTACATTTCGTTTGAAATGGAAGATCCAATATTTTAATTTAATATTTTTTTCTAATCGAAGAATGGTTTTATTTGAAAAAGAAATATAATAGCCACTTCAATTCGATGGGCGAATTTTGATTTGTTTTGAAAAATATGAGTAAATTAAATGATACGAAAGGCACCTGAAGTCGAAGGACCATTTTAGCTGCGAAAGCTTAACACGAAGGACCATTTTCAAAATAAAGATTTGAAATAAAAAACACATTTGAAATCGATTGATCAATATTTTACAGTTATTAAGCTATGAAAGAGAATATAAGCGAAATAAGTTGAAAGAAAACGGTTTGTAGTTGAAGGACCTTTTTATTCTCGCTAAAAATTAATCAGATCGAAGGACCATTGATCAAAAATCTACATGTCGTTTGAAAGGGAAGATGTAGTATTTTTTGGAATTGCAGGACCGAAGTTTTTAATTTTTTTTCAACACGATGGACCATTTTTTAATAAAAGAAATATAACAGCCATTCAGATCCAAGCATAAGTGAAGTCGAAGGACCATTTTAGCTGCAAAAACTTAACTCGAAGGACCATTTCCAAAAATTTTTAATTTGATTTTAAATCGAAGGACCATTTTTATGAGGAGAGTTGTAGATAAAATGTGTTCTTTTTTAGTGCTTCGTATTCCCGGCTTTGGCAAATTTGTATTCAATTCCGTATTTTGTTGCCTTTATTTTGTTGAAAAGTCCGGTTAAAGTCTTGTTCGCCCGCCATTCTTTAAATTGAATGATTCATTTGCCACAAGAACAAAAAATGTTGATGTGAATTAGGGTCACTATAAAGATCACTAGGGTGATTCTCATTCCCATTCATTCTCACCATAATGTGCATAAAATGCAATTCACAATTTGTTGTTTTTTTTCGAGAAAATGAAAAAACTGAACTCTAAATTAATATTAATTAAGGGAAGTTGTAATTGAATTATGGAACATGAAAAAAAAGAATTGCGGACGAAGAAGAAAATAAAATCACACAATAAAAAACATGGTCTTAAATAATTTCCTTTTAAATCCTCCTACACAGGATATTAACCTGTCATCCTGCAGGTAGGTAAATCCAGTTTCAAAACGCCCTCAATTGCATTTTGTTGTGTGTCTCGTTTTATTCAATTATTTTCAGTTTTGCAATTGAAATGATTTTTTTTCTTCTGTTTTAACGAAGTTCCGGTTAGTCTGTCTGACACTCACGCTCGTTCTCCCCGCTCGCACAACTTCCTTTTGTGCCAAATGATGATGAATGATGGGCTCAATTGAGGTTACAAAAACAACCCCCGCTTTATTTCAATGTTGATCTTTTTTTCTGGTTCCCAAATACTTCCGTTGAACACTTGAAGAGAGGGTTCGGAAAAAAAGAACAATTCCCCACATCCGTCTCTGAAAATAAATGAAAGGAAATCCATCATATTTTTTTTATGTGATTGTCCAAAAACAAAATAATATTTGATCATCATTTGATTTCGAATCTACAACTCATTGCTGATTTCATAATCATTGCCGTCTCTCGACTGCAACATGATGACCAGTAGTTCCCATGGAATTCCTTGAAATCTGCTTGTATTTCCAGTTAAAGCATTCAAATATTTTTGTTAATGTTGTTGTTGAATTTAGCCCCCCAAAACTGAAAACATGAAACCTGTTTTGGTTTTATTTTTCTGATACAGAATCAATAGCATCTAGCAATCCGCAGGGGATTATTATAGGCCAAAATGAAGAGGGGAGGAGAGGGAGGGATAACATGCGAACAAAAAATCAATTTACCTACCTTTTTCTTTTTCTGCTCCTCCAGTCATGACTCATGTGTTTTTGTGGCCAAATGATTCAAATTCCAATAACAAAAACTGGTTATTGGTTTGGGTAAAGAACTGATCTGGATTTTTAATTTAGTTTTAGTTCCCACCAAAGTATTCTTTTTCTATTTGGAAATTTTCTCAACACTTTGCTATTGAACTTCATCGTATTTATTTTCAAATCTAATTGATTTATTATTGATTAAAAACCCCGAAATATTTTATTTTTTTTTCAACATGTTTTTGTCTCTACTTCTAATAAATATTCAACGGCTTCTGTTTTATGGCTGCTAAGTGGTGAAAACACAGGTGAAATCTTTTGTTTGACCCCATCGATTGCCATTTTGTTTTGATATTCAAATTATAAGCCATAACTCTTATTGTGAATCATTGATATAATTTCTATTTCAGCCTTTGTTTGTTTTATAACTGGATTTTTATCTCAAATCAAACATATTTGCATTTCTCAAAACAAAAACTAATGCTTGCGTATATTTTTTTCATTGCAGGTATGTTGTGGGACCCAACTCATTACAAATCACCAGCCAGTAAGTAGTTGTGTAAGGTCAATTTATAGGGAAGATAGTAAAAACCTTAAAAACCAAAATTCGTTGGGATTTTTATCTATGTATGTAATATAAATGAAATGAATAATATGTTTTGATAGGAACGAAGAACCAATTAAATGAAAAACATATTTTAATTGGAACGAAGGACCAACTATTTTCTCAAATCGACATGAAAGTGCCAACGAAGGACCATTTTGCCACTAAAAATAGCAAAAAAAGACATGTCGAAGGCAAAATCTATTCTTTTTCAGTAAAATAAAATCACTCCAACGAAATATGGACATTTTTCGCTAAATCGAAGTACATTCACACCATAAAAATAATCCAACAGACACTTTTGGCTAGACCGCAGGACCATATAATCAGTCAGACACTTTCGGGTAGATCGAACGACCAAAAATATCTAAAAATGGAAAAAACTTCCATTCAAGGACCCTTTCGATATAAAAATAATTATCTATACACTTAAATGACAATGTTTGGCAGTATTTGTCAGGAAATATGTAAAAAACCGAAACATACACCTCGAAAGACCAATTTCATGTAAACATTTTTATGTAATCACTTTAAAGGCAACTACTAGTCATTATTTTCCAATTTTTCATAATTATTTTAATCTAAAAAATAGTTATCCAGACCTTTTATATATTTTTAGTTCCACAAAAGAAATGAAAATTTTACTTAAATTGCAAGGAATGACCAATTGATGCTCTAAATAGACAAGAAAGACCCAACGAAGAACCATTTTGCCAACAAAAATAGCATACAGGACATTTAAAAGGCAATATCTTATGATTTTGGGGAAAATATAATCCCTCAAATGAAATATGGAAATTTTCCGCTATACCGATAATCAGACATTTTCGGCTAGATCGATGGACCATGTAACAGAATATATCTAAGAAAATGGAAAAATACCACTCGAAGGACCATTTGCATGTAAAGATGTTTATGTAGGCACGTGAAAGGCAATTACTAGTGATTTTTTGCAAGATCGAAGGACCACTTTCTCGCAATGGAGTTCTAACAAAATTAAAGACATTACATAAATTATTTTTTCTACAAATAATCATCCTGGCCTTTTGGACTTTTTCTATATTTTTTAGTGCCACATATGAGATGAAAAATATATTTTAATTACATCGAAGGACCAATTGATCTACCCAATAGACAAAATTACCCTAACAAAGGACCATTTACCACAAAAAATAGCAAACAATGCCTTTCAAAGCCATATCTTACCATTTTGGGTACAATATAATCACTTCTATGCGATACAAGTAGTTTCCTTAATATTCAGTAAGATCGAAGGACCGTGTTATTAGAAAATATATATAAATATGGTAAAATACCCCTCAAGGGACCACTTTGAGAAAGAATTGGCACTTAAAAAACAATTTCTAGTCCATATCTAAGGACCGTGTTACCAGAAAATATCTAGGAAATTGAGAAAGACCCTTCGAAGGACCATTTTGCGATCCGGACACAAGAAAGGCAAATTCTAGGCATTATTTGCCAGATCGAAGTAGCACTTAATTACAAAAATATTAAAAAAATCAAAAATCATTACGGTTATTATTTTCATCAACAAATTATCGTCCCATCCCCATCGAAAAAACAATTTTTAAGTAAAAAAATATTAAAATAATAAAATAATTATCTCGACACTTGAAAGGCAATTTCTATCTAAAGTCCGACAGTTTTTGGCAAGATCGAAAGACTATGTTATCACAAAATATCTAGAAATTTGAATAGAGCCGATCGAAGGGCCATTTTGTTGTAAAAATAGCTACCTAGACATTTGATAAAGCCGATTCGAGACATCATAAGCCAGATCGAAGGGCCACGTTTCCACAAAAGAATTCTAGAATAATAGAATAACCCTCGGGATTATTTTAATATAAAAACACTCTTACAATGTTTGTCAGAGTGCAATCCCTCCATTGAAAACCTAGTATAACCTAGGACCGTTTTACCTCAAAAATATCTTAAAAAAGTTCTTTAAAGGATTTCATTTAGGTATATTCAAATCATCCAGACAAATCAGAGACAATTTCTAGTCATTGTTCGCCGGATTATGTTCCCTTAATACAAATTTTAGAATTTTTAGATTCATCGAAGGACCATTTTTGTATTTTCGGGTACATCGAAGGACCATTTTAACTCAAAAGCCTTTAGAGGATAATTTTAATATTCTCAAATCATCCAGACACATCACAGGCAATTTCTAGCCATTGTCCGCCTGATTATTTTCCCTCCATCCAAATCTTAGAATTTTCGGGTACATCGAAGGACCATTTCTGTATTTTCCTGTACATCGAAGGACCATTTTACCTTGAAAGTATCTTAAATAAGCCCTGTAGAGGCTCATTTTAGTATACTTAAATCATTCAGACGCATCAGAAGCAATTTCTATTCCCTCCATACAATTCTTAGAACTCCCGGGTACATCGAAGGACCATTTTGCCGTGAAAATAGCATAAATATTTGTAAAACTCATGTAGAAGTATAATTTTACCATTCAAAATTATCCACACACTTCGGAGGCAATTTCTAGTCATGGTTCGCCACAATATATTGACTCCACAACATTCGAATATTTTCGGGTACATCGAAGGACCATTTTATAGTAAAAATGTAAAAAAAACGTTGAATGACCCAACGAAGCACTATTTTACCATACAAATAATTATCGACATACTTCAAAGGCAATTTCTAGTCATTGTTTGCCAAAACTCCATAGCCTTCATGAAATTCTAAAGTTTTCAGGTACATCGAAGGACCATTTTACCATAAAAATATCTAAAAGGTATTGAAACTCCTTTAAGAGAACCATTTTACCCTACACAAAACACTTCAGAGGCAATTTCTAATCAATGCTTGCCGGAATATATTCACTTCATCGATATCCGAACAAATTCGGCTACATCGAAAGACTATTTTATCATCTTTAGAGGACCATTTTACCCATTGTAATAACTCAAAGGCTATTTCCAGCTATTTTTACCAAGAATACATTCCATCCATTGATCTCCCATAATTTTTTGCTACATCGAAGGACCAAAAAAAGTTTCAAAGTAGTAAAAAAGACCATACGAAGGACCGTTTTACAATAAAAAAAAATAACCTAACCTCTACTAACTATATTTTCTCTATTGAATACATCGAAGGACCAAAAGATCTTTAAAGTTGTTAAAAGTACCAACCGAAAGACCATTTTACAATAAAAAACAGACATTTAGACGCTTCAAAGACAATTTATACAATTTGTTCTCATTGAATACATCGAAGGACCAAATAAAATCTTCTTCAAAGTAGTAAAAAAGACTATTTTAACATTAAAAAACCATCCAGAGGCTTCAAAGGCAATTTCTAAATTTTTTTCGTAAGCAATATTTTCTCTATTGAAATAAAAGATATTTTTGGCCGCATCGAAGTACCATTTTATCAAAAATTAAGTGACCTCCACTGCATTTCAAAAAAATTAATTTTACTTGTCCATTCCCATTTACTCACTCATTTTCTGCGAAAATAAAATTGCTTTATCTGTCTCATCTTCTTCCTCTTTGTCTTTTTGTCAGGTCATAAATCTTATTGGCTTTCTTCTTTCTTCGATTTGAGGAAAAAAATACCTTAATCTTCTTCAGAAATGCTTTCCAAATGGACAATGACTCTCTCCACCATTAGCGGACGAGAGACAACCACTTAATCAGGATTATTTTTCTTATTTTTTTTCTTATTGGGTTTTACAAAGAAAAGGCGATGATGATGATGACAATAAATGTATCTTCATTGACAGTTGTTTAAATACCACATAATAAATGAGAGTGGAGATGAACATTACAGCGCTTGAAGATGACAAAGAATGACATTTCCAATGAGTCATCATCATCTGCAATTGCCAGGAATCTTGTTGGTTTTGCTACAGATGACAAACACAAGGAGAGAAATACTTTTGCAAATAAATGACAATAGAGGAATGTAATTGAAAATGGGGGAATTAATTTTCACGCCTCAATAGAATGTCCACTTAGTTTGATTGAAATATTAAGCATAGTTCACAATTGCCGTTAATTAAGATTATGGTCCTTCGATCAGCAAAGTTTTTCAATATGCCATGAAATAATATTATCAATATTCCAAAATTACACGTACAAGAAAATATTTCCAAAAACTAACGAAGAAAGTTAATTTCTAGTCCATATTTTACAGTAAAATATCTAGAAAAAATCTTAAAACTGCAACGAAGTACCATTTTTGCATTAAAATAATTACCCAAAGGCCTATTGTAGCCATTCTTTCCCAGAATATATTTCCACTATCGAAATAAAACAATTTGAACCTACATCGAAGGACCATAAAATATCTTAAAAATAGAAAAATATCCATCGAAGGACCATTTTTGCGTAAAAATAATTATTTAGACACTTAAATGAGTAGATTGTAGATATTATATGCCAGATCGAAGGACCATTTTTACACAAAAGAAGTCTAAAAAAATCTAAAGACTCTACAGTGATTCTTTTTATCTGACAAAAATCTTACAGAGCGTAAAACGCCATATCTAGACTTTGCGTGACCGAATACATTCCCTTCATTGAAATCCTAGAATTTTCGGTTATATCGAAAGACCATTTTTCCCAAAAAAATATCTAAAATATTTAGACACCTCATTTTGGCGCATTATTTTACAATAAAACAATCATCCAGATCATTTAGAGGCTAATTGTAGTCTTCATTATTCGGAATATGTTCCCGCTATCACAATACGAAAATTTTAGGATACATCGAAGGACCATTTTACATCAAAATATCTTAAAACATTTTAAAATACCCTTTTGGTGGATCATTTTACCATACACAAACAATTCGGGTACTTCAGGCAAAAAATGTAGTCGTTGTTTTGCCCGAATGAATGAATTCATTCAAGTCCGAACATTTTAGGCTACATCGAAGGACAATTTTGAAAACTCATAGTAAGGACCAGTTTACCACAAAAATAACTATCCAGGTGCTTAAAAGGCAACCTCTTGGAATTGTTTGGCAATATATATTTCCTCTATAAAAATCCGCAAAGTTTTGTATACATCGAAGGACCATTTCACTAATAATTGAGCATATAAAATTCGAGCTGTTGTTGTGCGGAGAGAACTTTACCAGAGTAATCATTTGATGCGGACAAGTATATATTTATTCAAACTCGAATTCCTGTTATTAATGAAATAATGATGCTCGAAGGACCAAATTTAAATTGAGGACTAAAATTAAGCAGGTAAAATAGATGTGAGATTTTAAAATTGTTTGTAAATATTTTTTTTTGGTCCTTCGACTACATTTTTCAATGAAGTTATAAAAAAATTATGCTCGAAGGACCAAATTTAAGTAGAGGAATAAAATAGAATGGATATAGTAAAATAAATTTAAAATAATTTTTATTATTTTAATAAACAAAAAAAGTTTACTTTTGGTCCTTCGACTACATATCTGTATCTGCCATGAAGTTATGCCATGCTTCATGCATTTGAAATATGCAGTCGAAGGACCAAAAAATATTTATTTAATTTATTTTATCTGTTCAATTTTATTCCACAATTTGAATTTGGTCCTTCGAGCACTTCTCATCAAACCCCTCATTATTTTCTTAGAAATTTTCGAAACAAATTTCTTTACCCAATTCCCATTATTAATAAAATCAAACCCACATCATCACATAATTGTATGTGATGTAAGGCACATACCATACCCCACTTCAAACTAGCAAAAAAACTACAAATCTATGAATATTCTTCCGCCTATATAGCTCTAAGCAAAAAAATATATATGGCACAAAATGGGCACGTCGCCATGCCATTGTAAAATCACATAATCCATAGAAGAAACAAATTTGCACCAGCATTATAATTTGTGCTTGTTTTTTTTTGTTCAGCTTTCAAAGTGAGCGGTACTCGAAACGCTCAATCTGTACGTCCGTCTGTCACTTGTATGTCGTTTGAGTGTTTGGTGATGTGATCATAATGTGAAATTGTCATTATTATTACTATGGATTACCCATAGAGCCCCCTAGATATAAATGGCAAAATTTGAAAGTACTCCAACGTGTCACACGATGTATTTGTTGCTTTTTCTGTTTTTTTTTGTCATTTCAAACTCATTTAAATAAATATCAAATAATACCTTATAAATAATTATGATTACTTAGGAAAACGTGTCAGAATTTATTAAAAAAAAATTGAAGTTAAAGGTGAAAAGAAAGAACACGATTTATGTTGAGAGCTTGGTTTTTTTGCGCACAAAGCAAAATGTTAATATCAGCATAATTAGTTTTGTAAATAGAAAATAAAACGTGACAATTGATCTAAAAATTTAGGCATTTGTAATTGAAAATTGCACAAAAGAACAAAGATCATGAAGCAATATATTTAATTGAAGGTTAGTTATAAAAAGATCTAGGCTGAATTGGTCCTTCGACCTCGAAGTGATCATTAAAAAAGTACTTAGATTTATTATTAATGTCCTTAAGGGTTCAAAAGAAGCCTTTATTTATAATTAAGCGAAATACCATTTTTTTTGAATTGGTCCTTCGAGCATAAATGACCCTTTGAGCAGACCTTTTCCATTACACAATTACTGGCTAATTTCGATGAGATGACTCGAAGGATCATTTTAAAAAAAAAACTGTATTACAAATTAGTCTTCTTTTGTCACCTTAAATAATAGTTATAAATTCTGCCCGAAGGACCATGAAAAGCCGAAAGTTATTCTCTTGATCTCATAAAATAAACAATGGTCATGTTATTTGCCATTTGGTCCTTCGAGCATAACTGAAACCATTAGACTCTTTTTCTTTCGAAATTTAAGGCAATTAAAAATAAATACTAAAAAAACTCTAAAGAAAATTAATTTTTAAAAATTATAAACTGCATTACAGCACTCCATAGGGACAATTCATCAATGCTCATATTCTTTATTTGGTCCTTCGATTCGATAGCTGAAACCTTTTGATTAACTCTTTATCTTTCGATATTGGTAGAACATATCTTTGTCACCTTGAATAATGTTTGTAAATTCTGCGTGTTCCTTTAATCGAATGTTCGTTCTCTCTCATTTTTGGGCAATATCTCAGCTGAAATAAGTCAGAAGAAACGTTGTATAATTGGTCCTTCGACCAATTTACTTAAACTACAAAATTTAAATTGACATCATTACATCTACTCGAAGGACCACATAATTTTATTATATCTAACCTCAGCTTGAATTAATATTGAAAATCCGACCAATTTTTACCGAATGACAAATATTATTTTATTTATTATTTATTTATATTTATTTATTATTTTTTTTCTAATATATTCTTTGATAACAATTACTCGAAGGACCACTATAAAAATTATGGTCCTTCGATGTATCTGGAAATGGTCCTTCAATGTATCTGCTATACAGAGGCATTTTTGCTTGCACAAATAAGAGTTTTATATAAGATTTTAATTAAAGAAAAATAAGCCTTCACAAAAGTCAGTTAGGTGCATAAGACGAATGGTCCTTCGACATATAAATGGTCCTTCGAGCAGCCTCATAAGTTGTTTCTCTGTGAAGCTAAATCTCTGCAAGCTATCTTTTCGTTCTTCAAATTATTATTTAGTTAAAAGAATATGCAATTATAACTCTGTACTATCAATTTGTCGACTTATTCATAAATGGTCCTTCAAAATGCCTCATAGTTACTTTTTCTGAATATATTAAAGTTATTAAATAAATAATTTAATACAAATACATTACAATCTAACAATTTCTGTTAAACGTACATGTGGAAAATTGTTCTTCGAATAGACTCATGACTTTTTTATCGGCTGTAATTAGATGCATTAGAGAAATGGTCCTCCGAGCTGCCTCATAGGCAGTTGCTCTGTGATGGCAAGCTATTTTTGAAAGAAAACATTATTAAAAGAAAAAAATTCTCTTTCGAATGGCCTCATGACTTGTTTATCTGCTACAATTAAGTGCAGGAGTGAAATGGTCCTGCGACATACAAATGGTCATTCGAGCTGCCTCATAAGTAGTTGTTCTGTAATTGGAAGCTATTTTGGGGGTTCCTAAAATAAATATTTAGTTAAAAAATGCAAAATTAAATCTCTGTGATAACAATTAGTTTTAAATAGCAATACTGTCGACTTATTCATAAATGGTCCTTCGAGTAGACACACAATTCTTTTCTTTGTAATAGAATACCTTATTGTGTTGAAATTCGAAATGGATTTTAAATATTTTAAAATTTTTACAAATAATTTAATACAAATTCACAAATTCAGCTACATGTGGAAAATTGAATGTCACCCTCTTGCTCATAAATGGTCCTTCGAGTAGCCTCAATGACTCGTTTATCTGCTATGAGATGTTAATGATTAAAATAAAAATTAAACCATTTTTATTTCTCGATGAGTTTCTAAAATAAATATCTCTATAAAGACGCATTCAGGAATTTCCCCTTCGATATTTTTTTATTTTATTTTTAAAAATCTCCCTCGTCTCTTGTGACTAAGAACTGTGAGGCATAAAAAATTCTTTAAATATTTTTGCCTTTATAAAAATAATTTATTGTGGGATATTTACCGTCTTTACATGTTCATTAATATTATACCAACAAGTGACTAAAACAGAATATGATGATTATGATGAAGAAGAAGAGAAAAATAGTAAAGAAACTAATCGCTGGCACTGCATAATGCGGAAGTTTTATATTTTCGGTTGAACATAATCACAAGTGACTAGCTAGCTCACCAAATGGCCGACTGACTGGGTGACTGAATGAATGAACGATAGTTGTGCGAAGATTATATATTAAAGATAAAAAATGAAAAAGAAGATGAAGAAAAATATACGAAAATCTTGTTAATGATGTGCTTATGACTATGAAGATTGTCACAGTCACGAAAAATTTACTTAGATGGTGGCTGTTATCTTTGACAATTTATCGTCAGGGGATTTCAGAGCATAGCTTTAAATGAAAAATATTTTCAGTTAATTTTTTCAATTACTTAATAGCTAATTTTCTTGTATATTTATTACATTATTGTTCAAGTTATTTAGTAGCCAATTTTCTAATAATAAAGAAAATTTAAGGTTAGGTAATTTTTCAAAATTGTTGTTTCAAAAAATTCTCGGTTTGGAGATTTCGTTTCCTTTGGGTAATTTTTATAGTTTGCCATGTGTGTGGCCTCCCAATTTTGTTTCTGTTGTTATCTACCTAATTCATTAGGCCTTAAATTAATGTCATTCATGGTGTTTCGTCTTTTACCTTTACCCTTACCCCTCACTTCTTCAGCCATGCATTCTTCGTTTCATTCATTCATTTGTAATTTGTGTCAGTCGGTTGATGTGATTTTGGAAACGAAAAAAAAAACAATTAATGCCAGCAATTATTTTTAACTTGTAATTGTTGTTTTTGTTTTTCAACTTTGAAAAAACTCAATTAGTTTGGCGGACCCATCACCACTTCTCCCTTATCACAAATGATTCCATTGGCGGGCTAGCCTACCGGCCTACCTCCAATTGTTGTGTGTGCGGCTTACAGATTAGTTAGCTGACCTGACAGGAAACGAATTTTAAGTACCACTCTTTGGTATTTTTTTTCTTTCCTATGAATTTTGACCCTCCTGGCCTTAATCCATCATTTGTTGCTCTACAAATATTTACTTGTTTTCTCATAGAGAGAGATTATTATGAGATTAAATGTGAGCAGGGAAAATCCAAAGAGGGTGTTACCCAGGAAGTGTCGGAGAAAATCTAATAACAAGGATTTGAGTTGCAAAAAAATATTTTTTAGGTTTAGATTCGAAAAAGTAATTTAAAGGGAACCTCAAAAAGTTTGTATGTAATTGTTCCTAAGATTTCACATTTACAAATGGTCCTTCGAGCAATCTCAAATGACCCATTTTGCATAAGAAACTCTACAAATTGAAATTGTAAGGCATTTTTATCTCCTTATTGATATTTGTGTTCCACTTTTCCGAATAAATGTTGGGCGCCACTTAATAAAATGTTCATTTTGCTCTATTTTCATTTACAAATATAATTAGAAATATGTCCATAAATGGTCCTTCGAGCTTACCTGAGAACCTCGTTATTTATAAATGGTCCTTCGAGCAATCTCAATTGACTGATTTCATCGTTTCTCACGAGAATCCGATAGAAATTAATGTTGTAGAGACCTTCAACATTGTATGTTTGTCCTCTAAATTGTAAAATGAAATGCTGCTCGAAGGATCATTTGAACATAATAAATGTTCCTTCGAGCTTATCTGAGAACATTTTTATTTATAAATGGTCCTTCGAGTAAGCTCAATTGACTGATTTCTTCGTTTTCCACGAGATTCCGGTAGAAATTAATGTTGTAGAGACCTTCAACATTAAATATTTGTCCCCTTAGCATTTCAGAATAAATGTTGGGTGCCCTTTTTTCCATTTGGAAGACAGTTTGTTCCATAGTAAATAAATTGATCGTATATATAAATGGTCCTTCGGACAAATCTCTAACGATTCATTTTCCACAAGAAACTCTACAAATTGGAATTGTTAGAGATTTTTATCACTTTAATGGTGTTTATATTCCACTTTTCCGAATAAATGTTGGGCGCCATTTAATAAATTTCTCACTTCAGTCGATTATATAACTAAAAATCGAAATATAATTAGAAATGTGTTCAACAATGGTCCTTCGAGCTTAATTCATGTTATTGAGAACCTCCAAACTTATAAATGGTCCTTCGAGCAAGCTCCATTGAATCATTTCTTTGTTTTCCACAAGAAACGGATAGAAATTGGAGTTGTAGAATCATTCAAAACTGAATATTTGTCCCATTAATTGTATCTATGTTTAAATGGTCCTTCGAGCAGCATTTCGGAATAAATGTTGGGTGCCATTTTTTTCCGTTTGCTCCGTAGTAAAAAAATCAATCGTGTATATAAATGGTCCTTCGGGCAAATCTCTAACGATCCATTTTCCATAAGAAACTCCACAAATTTGAATTGAGATTTGCATCTTCTTAATGGTGTTTATATTCAACTTTTCCGAATAAATGTTTTCACCAATGGTCCTTCGAGCTTAACTCATGTTATTGAGAACCTCCGAACTTATAAATGGTCCTTCGAGCAAGCTCAATTGTCTTATTTCTTTGTTTTCCACAAGAAACTAATATAAATGGGAATCGTAGAGGTCTTCAACATTAACTATTTGTCCCCTAAATTGTAATTGTATTCAAATGGTCCTTCGAGCAGCATTTCAGAATAAATGTTGGGCGTCATTTTTCCATTTGGAAGGCGAATTATAATAATTCTAAATTCAATTATAATTAACGAATAGAGCACACATTATTTTCACATAGAAGTATTATTACAAATGTGATCAGAGAAATTCGTCTGCATTTCTAAATGGTCCTTCGATCAACATCAAAAAATTTATCCCAAACCTTTCATTATGTTAAATTTCCTTTTTTAATTTCCTCCCCCTATCCTATTCTCCCACCTCCTCCTTCAGGCATTTAATTAAGTCTATTGTTCTCATGTTTCCTCTCTCTCTCTCTCTTTTCCTTCCCCTCTATTTGCAATCGCATAGAATAAATTATTTAGACATGTGTAAAAAAAAGATATGAAACATTAACATTTCATGCATATGTATGACAAAACAATGAATGCATACATACATATTTGTATGTATATCTACTTTATTTTTTTCTTATCTAGGCAATCATGAAATAATCAAAAAAGGTTTCCCATTCCCATGCTAAAAGAAATCCCCCTCATTTCATTCATTCATTGTCCATTAATTGTTGGGAATATAGAACGTGATGACTAACCAAAATTTAGTGGAAAAAATAGAAAAAATCACCAGGAATGTGGCCAAAAATGGCAGACAAAATGACACGAATTGAGTGAGAAATATTAGCTAAACAAGTGGACTCGAAGGACCACAAAATAAAATATTTTCATTGTATTAAATAGTTTTGCTTTAAAGTCCCGAAAAAATGAGAAATTCGTTACTCTTATCTTGAACGTTTTTTATTCAATTTATTATGGGTCGAAGGACCATTTTATTGTAAAAAAAAATTGGCTCTAAAGTCTCCGATATCATGAAACGATTCCTTAATTATGATTTGTTGTCGAAGGACCAAATGAAACCATTTATTGGCGGTCGAAGGACCATTTTATTGAAGGAATTCTGTCAATTTTTTTAATTATGTCGAAGGGCAAACGTTGTTCCTCTTATCTAGGATAATTTTATTTAATTTATTATTGGTCGAAGGACCATTTTATTGAAAACGGAAATCTACTCTAATTTAGTCTTCAATTATACTAAATTATTTATTAAATGAGTTATGATTTGTTGTCGAAGGACCAAATGACACATATTATTGGCAGTCGAAGGACCATTTCATTGAAGTAATTCAGTTAAAAATATTTTTTAAATGTTGTCGAAGGATCAACACTGTCATTTCCTCGATTATTATGGAGCATTTATTTAATTTCTCTCATTAAACCGTATTTCGATGAAATTTTTTCCATTCCAAATGGTCCTTCGATATGTTTTTTTTTTATTTATTACTGGTCGATGGACCATTTCTTATTCAAAATTTGTTATTACCTTGCTTTTTTGTTGAGTATTTATTTAATTTCTTCCATTAAATTGTCCATCCATGAAATTTTTAAAATTTATTAGTGCTCGAAGGACCATTTTCTAAATCAAAATTCAATATGTGCATGATTGATGTGGAGCATTTATTTTTTTATTTTTTTAATCAAATGGTCCTTCGATGTGTGGAAGTATTTATTTTTCAAATATTCCCTGCTAGTTTTCACTAATCTGCCAGATTATATTAATATACTATTGGAATGTGATTTCCTTGTGGCCTTTTAAAAATAATCCCTATAGAAATTACAATTTTCCCTTAAATGTTTCCTCGATTTTTTTTTTGTTTTATTTTCTTTTTTACAAAAATAAAATAAAACCTCTCCACTAAATGACCGATAAACGTTTAAACGATTTCCATTACAATTTTCCCTTCTAAATCCCCTCCCAAAAAGAACTATTGACTTGCTATATTTATTCATTCTCCATTACATGCCAGGCAGGCAGGCAGGCCGACAGACGAGCCTATCCATGACTGGGCTGGCTAGCTGTCCGCCTGCTTATCCTCTGACAAAAAGCCAAAACAAATAAAAATAAATTCCAACAAAAATTATCTTCATACCAATGATCACCACTTGGTAGGTAAGCAGAGGAGGGGAGATTCTTTATTTACTTTTGGTTTTTTTTTCGAGTTTGTTGTGTCAATAAAAATGACAGAATAAAAATCCAGAGAAATAATACACACGCTCACAAATTCCCAAAATGACACACGCACAAAAATTAAACAAATGTTTAATAAATTTACCCCCCCCAATACCAAAAACTGAAAGAGAAAAGCATGAAAATGTGTGAGCTCCCTCCATAACTCACGATAAAGGTTATCAACCCAAAAAATGAGAATTAGCTGCTGCTCTTCTGCTGCACTAGATTTTTTTTTTATAAATAGCCAAACCTATACGCACATAATCAATAAGAATAATTGATAGACTAAATAGTATTACTCATTCAGAATAGTTTATATTTAAAATATGTTGTGTAATTTCTTTAAATTTAGACAAAAGATAAAGTGAATTGTGATTTAAAGTTAATAAAATTTAATTATTTATGATCATTGCCGATCGATTTTGAATAGGTTATCTTGTTTTTTTATTTGTAATAATTTTTTCATAAGGAATTTTGACTTGACACCCAATTCTAAATAAGCTCGATGGACCAAAAAGTTAATTTAAAAAAGAAATTGTTTGTCTCGAAGGACCAAATTAAAAAAGAAAGAAAATCTATTGAATTTGCTCATTATTTAAAAAATTGTTCATCTCGAAGGACCAAATAACCCATTGATAAGTTTTATTTCATAGTAAAAACCCTATCAATGGGTTATTTGGTCCTTGAAATCTATTTTTTAATTTTAAAAAATTTTGTAGTTAATAACATCGATGGGCCAAATACCTCAATATGAAATTAAATGTTCATGTCGAAGGACCAATTTTGCTCATTATTAAATAAAGTGTTGATCTCGAAGGACCAAATAATCCATTGATAAGTTTTATTACTATAAAATAAAACATATCAATGGGTCATTTGGTCCTTCGACCATGAATTTGGTCCTTCGAGATGAACACGTTATTTAATAATAAGCAAAATTGGTCCTTCGATATGAAGTAATGAGATTTTAGAACAGAAAATAAAACATAATTAATGCAAGTTATATAAAACGGCGTATTTAATTTAATTTTAATTAAATTTTTATTTCAATTTCATATAGAAAATTCTGAACTAAATTTTCTAATGAAATAATCAATTCAAATTAATAAAAAAAATTATATAACGTATTTATTAGTCATGGAAATTGCTTAATTTTTTAATCAAATTAATCTTTATACAAATTTTTTTTATTTTTTTAATTTTTTTATTAACCCACATTTGAGGAGTCATAAATATTTAAATTAAACAATACTTAAGGTAATAAGTAATTTAGAAATTAACGGCTTTTATCCAATGGTGAACCATAACGAGTTAGTAACCCAATCCAAAATTTTGGTTAATAAATCATCAAAATTCCGAAAAAAAATCCCAAAAATAACTTTCTCAATCAAATAGTTTTTTCTACGTATAACAAATATGGTCAAAGAAAATAAAGAAGAAGAAATGTTGGGGGAACCCAACAGTGAATGTAAGAGAGAGAGAGTGGGGGCTGGAATCAAGGTGAATGACCAAAAATCAAAAAACGTTTGACCGAAACAATGTTGTAGCCAGCAAACATTTGCTTTTAATCAACTATTACCAGTTTAGATAAATGATTTGATTTGACAGGTACCACGAAACACACAATACCAAGAGGTGTTAAAAAAACTTGAAACATTTTCGGGTAATCCCTTAATCATACACACGGTGAGAGATTTTGTGATAAAATTAATTGGTCCAGAAATGAAAATTAAAATAAAAATACTCTTCAAGTACAATTTCAGAGGAAAAACATGCTAGGAATAGTAATTAGAAATTGAAATAAATGAAAAAAAATAATCTGCTCGAAGGACCATATTTTCTATATTAATTTGTCTATTGGTCCTTCGAGCTGAACCAAAATAAATTCCAATATAACGCGTGCTTTTAATCAACAATTGACTGCTTAGTTAAAAAAATTGATTCGACAGGTACCTCGAAACACACACTACGAAAAGGAATTAATAACATTTTAAACGTCGTGGGATTATACCCTACCCATGCACACGATGGGAGATTTTGTGATAAAATTAATTAGTCAAGAAATGAAAAAATACAAAAAAAAAAAAACTCTTTCAGTCAAATTCAGATGAAAAATGTGTTGGGAATAGTAATTTGAAATTGAAACAAGTATTTTGAAATTAAATTCATTGAAAAAATAATCAGCTCGAAGGACCATATATATTTTCTTTTTAAATGTGACCATTGGTCCTTCGAGCTGTACCAAAAAATTCAATACTGTTTTAGGATCTAGTTTCGTTTTTAAATTTAATAACAATATATCAAAATTCTTTGCCGAGAGCAATTAAATAAAAGAAAATTTAACAATATTGGACAATATGGTCCTTCGACCTGACCTAAAATTTCAATATCGTTTTCTTTTGTATTCAAATAATTTTAAGGAACTAAATGGATTTCAATTCAATGAATATTTATTTTAGGCATATTCAAATTATTCTAAAATCAAATGATCATTGTCTTATATAAAATTGCAATCGAAGGACCATTTTAAAATTGTTTATAGAGGGAGACTTAATTTTTTTCTCGTTATATAGAAAGAAATTGCGCAAGGGGAAATATAATTAAAAAGGTAAGCGAAAAACTTGCCTAAAATCTCTAAATAGAATCTTACAAGAAAAAGAAATGGTCCTACGAGCTGAATAAAAAACTCGAATAAAGCTTTGTTAAAATATAATTTCGTGTAGGGATAATTTATTAAATCTAATAATAAAATAAATATTTAAATTCATTGCCGAGAGCACATAAGTAAAAGAAAATTTTAAAATATTGGATAACATGGTCCTTCGACCTGGCCTAACATTCCAATATAGTTTTCTTTTTTGTTCATATAAGTTAAAGGTACGGGAAAGATTTGTATGCAAGGCAAATTTTCTTAAATTGAATTTATAGCTAGAAAAAAATTAGAATCTTGCAAGAAAAACAAATGGTCCTTCGAGTTGAACCAAAATCTCCAATATAGCTTCATTAGAAAGAAATTTTGGTCGGGAGAAAATGTACAAAATAAAATATTTGAATTATCTGGCGAGCAAAAAGGAATTAATCAATAAAACTAATATTTGAAAATTTGGTCCTTCGACATGGCTTAACATTTCAATATCGTTTTCTTTTTTATGGAAATAAGATTAAGTTACCGGGAAGGATTTGAATTCCAGGAATATTGAATTTATTATTAAAAGTAGCTAGAAAGAAAATTAGAATCTTGCAAGAAAAATAAATGGTCCTTCGAGCTGAATCAAAAACTCCGATATAGCTTCATTAGAAAGAAATTTTAAGTTGGGGAAAATGTACTAAATAAAAATAAAATATCTGAATTATGTTCCGCGTAAAATGGAATTATACGTAAAAATGTTAAAAATATTGGAATATATGGTCCTTCGACCTAGTCTAAAATTTCTATATCAATTTGAATGGATTTAAATTCAAGAAATGTTTTTCAATATTGAAAATATTCTAAAAAAATTAAATTTATTTAATTGTAATCTAACGACGAAGTGAGATTACAGTTAAACAAAAAATATTCGAAAATATGGTCCTTCGACTTGGTCTAACATTTCATATCTATTGATTGAAAGGATTTAAAAAAAAATATGTTTCAATATTAAAAATATTCTTAAAAATCAAATACTCTTCGTGGTTTCAGGTTTTTTTATTTATTTTTTTTTCATATTTTAAATTCCAAACAAAGAACCTCCACCTCCTTTCTCAATCAAAACTATTGTAATAATTTTTTGAGCCTCTTGAAAAGTGTGGCTCAAATTCCTTATAAATTAACTTCCTCTTGTACATTCCTCTCTCTTTATTCCATCCTCCCTCTAACTATCGCCTGCTGTTATTGCGTTTCTTTTTTTGCATTTCTTGTCGCCCTACATTAAGGAAGCCTTAAATTACTTTTTTCTTCGAACAATTTCTTATATTTTCCCCCTGTTCTTCGAAAATTAGCCATGCCCTGCTTGCTGGCTGTTGCATATGCAACAAAAATAATGATGATGATGACAAAGAGGAAACTTAAAAAGGTAAACACAGCAGGGAAATAACCAGCTGCTGTCAAAATATGGAAAGTGGGTTTGGAGAGGTAACAAAATTGCTACAAAATATGTGTATTCATCACAAGGGCCAGGTAGGCATGTTATGAAGGAGGAGTGAGTCTGAATCATCATATGAAGTTGGTCATTAGTAGTGAAGGCAGGGTTGGGAAATGTTGAGCCAGTGTGTAGGAGACAGGGAAGAAATTTTTGATATTTTTCTCCAAACCCCTTTTTGGGGTTTATGTATTTGACACCCAAGTCTAAATAAGGTCGAAGGACCAATTTGCTCATTATTAAGAACCTTTTTCATCTCGAATGACCAAATTCATGGTCGAAGGACCAAATCAGGGACGTACGCAGGGGGGCGGCCCGGGGGGCCCGGGCCCCCCCCGAAATTAATTTTTTTCACAGTAAATTTATGTTTGTAACAGCGAATTTTTTCATTTTGTACTACCGGGCCCCCCCCGAAATGAAATCCTGTGTACGTTGCTGGACCAAATAACCCATAAATAAGTTTTATTGATATAAAGCTATTGATAAGTGTATTGTGTATTTAGTATTCCACACATTTTAAATAAAATAAAGTCAAATACCTTAATATGAAAGAGAAATTGTTCATCTCAAAGGACTATAATACATCTTAAAGTATTACTTCCCTTGAAATTTCCCCATGAAATTAGGACATCTATCAAAGCTGAGGACATATTTTCCTTTTCCTATATAATTTCCCAGCCTATTATACAGATTATTCCATTGATCCCTCAAGATATTTCTACCAGGTCCTTCTAAAATCAACTTCTTAAAAATATACAAGAAAACTATTTTCTTATTCCGCTTCATTGCCAAATTATTTTCCCTAACATTTGACTTGTTACCTCTCCTTTGTTATTTTTTTTTTGCACATAATTCCCAACCCTGCCACAACTTATTGGCCCTGGCCACATAAACAACAAAATTCCTGTGAACCCCTTCTGTTTTTGTTTTTGCTCCTTGCTTGGTTGGTGATCTTCACAACCAACCTTTCCATGTACCCTCAATCAGGGAATGCGTGTTTGCATGCACCTTAAGTGCTGATACTTGAGAACCAAAGTAGCAGCAACAACAACAACAACGATAGCCTTAAGACCATAAACGATAAAAGAAAATATTTCTAAGGGTCACTTTTTGCCTGACTTCATTAACATGCAATAAACACAAACAATTTTTTTCTGCCAACTACCCGTAAAGGGCGGGAGGTATTTGGTATGTGGTAAATGGTAATATAGAGAAGTTAAAATTAGTTTGAGAATTTTTTTATACGTAATATGAGGTTATGGAAGGCAAAATCCGCAATTAATTTGTAATTGTCCTTCGAGATGTCCTTAAAATTTGGAACATTTTGTACTAAAAAATAAAGAACAAAGGATTATTTTGTTCTGCGAGAAAATGTTTAAATATATTGATTAACGATTTTTTTAAAATATTTTCTAAGTTTTATTTTTATTATTTTATTTTTTAATTTAATTTTGTATATTCCATTTTTTTTATTTCTGAATTTTTTTTATTTAAAAAAAAATCATTTTTAAAATATTTTTTTTTAATTTTTTAAAAAAAATATTTCTTTATTTTTTAAAAAACTATTTTTTGTAAATCTTTAAATAACAACTATTATTTATTTACTTCTAAAAAATATTTTTTAAGTAAAAAAAAAATTATTTTTTTAATTTTTAAAAAATTATTATTTTTTTAATTTTTAATATTTTTTTTTAATAAAAAAAAATGTTAGGTTTTTTTTCAATTTTTAAAAAAATATTTTCTTAATAAAAATTATTAAAAAAGAATTAGTAAAATTTTTATTTAAAAATAAATCAAATAAGAATTCAAATTTTAAATTAAAAATAATTTATGTTATTTTTTATTAAATTAAATGAAATTATTAATTATTATAAAATACAAAAAAAAAATATTTTTTTAGATAACTTTATTTATTTTTATATAATTGTCTTCATAAAAATATAAATATAATTATATAAAACTGATTAAAAAAAGTAAAATTTCCTTAAAAATTATCAAAATTATATTTCATATTTTGAAAAAGTATATTTTTTAATTTAAAAATTACTTTTTGTATATTCCATTTTTTTTATTTCTGAATTTTTTTTATTTAAAAAAAAATAATTTTTAAAATATTTTTTTTTTAATTTTTAAAAAAAAATATTTCTTTATTTTTTAAAAAAAACTATTTTTTGTAAATCTTTAAATAACAACTATTATTTATTTACTTTGAAAAAATATTTTTTAAGTTAAAAAAAAATATTTTTTTAATTTTTAAAAAATTATTATTTTTTTAATTTTTAAAAAATTATTATTTTTTTTAAAAAATTATTATTTACTTTTAAGAATTTTTTTTTATAAAAAAAATTTAGGTTGTTTTTTAATTTTTAAAAAAATATTTTCTTAATTTGAAATAAATTATTTTTTTTAATTAAAAAAACATTTCTTAATTTTTAAAGACCTGTTTTTTTTTAAATTTATAAATAATTATTATTTTTTATTTATTTCAATTATTCCTAGAACCAAACAAAATTCCACTAGAATTCACATATCACAGGTCAACAATAACAACAACAATTTCATAAAAAAAAACTATTTTAAAATAATATCCTAATTTTTATCCGATAATTAATTTATTTTTTATTCTTTTTTTTTTTTTGTTCTTTTCAGGTATGTTTCCATTCAAAAATATATACAAATTTTATCTAAAAATAAGTTGAGTAAGTAATTACTAATAAGATCCGATCGAGGCAATATGCCACCACCACCAGTCTATGGAGTGATATTCTGCAGATTTGTCAAATAAAAATTAATTAAATATCCCTTAAATTCCTACCATTATTATAACCACCACTGAGTCTTGGGCCTGCAATAAAAATTAAATTAATTTTGACAGGATTAGCACTCAGTTTACAAACATTATTTTGGGGGAAGTTTATTAAATCCACCATGGCTTCCTTTTTTAAAAACAATTGGTATTAATGTACAACAGCCTCTAAGTGTTCGACTTAAAATAATTTGTTTAATTCTGACATATTTCCCCTCCCCTTTCCCTTTTCTGCTCTTACAGCTGTAATAATTCTTTTATTTAGATTTTGAGTAACCACACACTTTTCGTTAAAAGCCTTTTTAATGATTTGTTTGAAATTTAATAGTTTGTTATAGTTTCCTCTATGCGATGACTACCCCCTTACCACCACACTCTCCGTTGATCTATGGCTCCGTCTCTATGCACACACACACACACTCATAAAACTGCCAACACTAAGTACTTTTAGCTAAACGACACAAATAATAGCTGCTTGCTGCCTAGTAACTTATTTTAATTACTTATGGCCCTCATATATATAAAACCCCTAGAAAACAACAACAATGACAAACAAAAAATAAAAGAAAAATGAAAAACTATACCGGTCATGCCCTTTAATAGGGTCATAGAGTTTACAATAGTCAACCAGCAAGCCAGCCAGTAATTTAGCCCTCGCCTGCCTCTTTTTTTTACAACTTAGCCTAGCCAGCTGGTCAGTCTATTCGCGCGAACACTTTGCTCTTCCACTTTTCGAACACACAGCAGTGTGTGTGTGTAGGGGACAGTTTATTTGTCAAGCATATGGTCAGACAATGCTTGTGTTCTCGTTGTTGTTTTTTTTTGTACATGGATTACATCTGGATGTAAACATCCCATCCATCCATAGTTAATATGGTGTTGTGCGGTTCATAAAGATGAGGATGATGATGGTGGTGTTGTTTGCGTTGCTGGTGACAATCAATATCATCATTTGCTGTTTTCCCATTTTCCATATACATCTATTTTCATTTGTGTTGTTGTTGTAAGTTGTGTGTTATCATAGCACTCATAAATTTATCCAATCATGTGGAACTAAATATGCCGCTAAATATCAGTTGTCCCAGCCCAGCCACTCAGGCAAATAGATAGCCTGGCTGGCTGTCTGTCGGACATAGTGATGGTCTGCTGTCCAACCTTCACATTTTTTGTAATGCCCACCCCTTCGAATCGTATTCGTCACTCTCTATTGATGTTGATTTTCAATAATCTCTTCTTTGTTGTTGTAAATCGGAATATTTTGCGCTTCATTGGCATATTTTGAAGTGTGTTCGAAGAGCAGAGAGAAGGGGTGGTTGCTTTGATTTGTTTAGATAAAATCAAATTTTATAGTTTTTTTGTTTTTGTTATAAAAATATTTTTTCTATTTTGTGTTTTTTTTTCTGTAAACCATTTATAATTAGAAATTAGACATTGACACACTTCCTCCGACCAGATGAGAAAAAAAATTAATGGGCGGATTTTATTTATATTTATTTTTACATTGGTTTTTATGCCTCCCTCGGCACTATAATAGAATAATAAGCGGATATCCGCATGTAATTGATATTGAAAAGTGTGAAAATAATTGGAAATGTGTTTTTTTTAATTACAAAAATCAATATTTTTGTTGCCTTAGACCTTGAAAAATTCGATAAGAGGCCTATAGATCAAATAAATAAAACTCAAGGTCTACAGACAATATTTTTTATAAAAAATCCATCAGGTCCCAGACTTACTGAAGAATATTATTTTCTATAGAAAAAAATCCTCAGAAAGAATTTTTTCTATCGAAAAAATCCTCAGGCTTTTTGAGGAAGATTTTTTTCTATAGAAACCAATCCTCACTCTTCCGAAGGCAATTTTTCTATAGAAAAAAATTCTTTGGCTTTTTGAGGGACACTTTTTCGATTGAACAAATATTCCTCAGCTTCTTAAGAAATATTTTATAGCAAAAAATCCTCAGGTTTTTGAGGAAGATTTTTTTATAGAGAAAAAATTCTCACTCTTACGAGAGCAATTTTCTTTGGCTTTCTGAGGAAGACTTTTTCAACAGAACAAAAATTCCTCAGCTTCCCAAGAATATTTTATAGCAAAAAATGTTTCAGTTTCCAAAAAAGGTCTTTCTCAGGAGGCTAGCTTTTTTATAGAAAAAAAAAACCATCAAACCCTGAAGAAGCATTTTGTTTATAAAAAATAAAGTCAGCTCTGCTTCTGATAAAAATTTTCCAATAGAAAAGCATCCTCATCCTTCTGAGGGAATTTTTTCTATATAAATAAATTTTTCAGCTTCCTCTTTCTATAGAAAAATATCCTCACTTTCCTCAAGAATTTTTTTTATAAAAAAAAATCCTCAGGCTCAGGAATCCTTAGGAGGACTTTTTTCTAAAAAAAAACCTCTGCTTCCCATTAAAGACTTTTTCTTTTGAAAAAATCCTCACGTCCATGATGGACATTTTCTATAGAAAAAAATTATCAGCTTTCCTGAGCACCAACTTTTCTATAGAATCTTCAGGCTTCATGAAAAGAGGAAGTTTTTTTGTATAAACAATTTGTTGGCTCTGCTTCTGATAAAAAATGTTCAATAGAAAAAATTACTCTGGCTTCCTGAGGATGACTTTTCTAAAGAAAAAAGTCTATAGAAAAACATCCTCACACTTCTGAGGGAAATTTTTCTATAGAAATTTTTTTTCTACTTTTTCTACTTTTTTCTACTCAGCTATCGGAAGAAGATTTTTTCTATAGAACAAATGTCTCTGGACCAAAGAGAATGACATGTTGATGTAAAAAATCTTTATAACCCAGAGAGATATTTTTCTATAGAAAAAACTCCTCAGCTTCCTGCGCACGACTTATTCTATAGAAAATAAATTTTCAGTACCCTGAGAAGACTTTTTCTGTAGAAAAAAATCTCAGTTCCCTGAGGAAGACTTTCTATAGAAAAAAAATTCCTCAGTGCTCTGAGAAAAACTTTTTCTTCTTTTCTTCAGGCTTCGTAAGGAAGACTTTTTCAATAGAAATAATTCCTCAGGCTTCCTGAATAAAACATTTTTCTATAGAAAAAATGTCTCTGTACCATGAGGATGACTATGAATAGAAACAATTCCTCAACTTAAGTCTTTCAATTTCTATTCTTTATATAAAGCCGTTTCTCATTACCCTGAGGAAGACTTTTTTCTATAGAAAAAAATTCCTCATAGCAAAAAAATTCCTCAGTAACCTGAGGAAATAGAAAAAAAAATAGAAAAAAATGTCTCAGGCTTACTGAGGAAGACTTTTTTCTATAGAAAACAATTTCTCAGGCTTACTGAGGAAGACTTTTTTCTATAGAAAAAAATCCTCAGTACCTTGAGGAAAACTTTTTTCTATAGAAAAAAATCCCTCAGTGCCCTGAGAAAGACTTTTTCGATAAAAAAATCCCTAAGTACCCTAAGGAAGACTTTTTCGATAGAAAAAAAGACGTTCCTCAGTACCCTGTGGAAGACTTTTTCTATAGAAAAATTCCCGCAGTACCCTGAGGAAGCCTTTTTTCTATATAAAAAATTTCTCTGGTCCACAGAGACACTTTTTCTATAGAAAAAATGTCTGCAGCAAAGAGAGACTTTTTCTATAGAAAAAAAAAATTCTCTGCATCACAGAGAGATTTTTTTCTATAAAAAATTTTTTTGGACCACAGAGAAAATTTTTTTCTATTGAAAAAATTATTTAAGGAAATATAATCTATTTTTTTTAATTTTTATTTCATTGTTGTTGTTTCATATTTTTAGTTGCCATATCAGGAAACTCTATTTTGTTGTTGTTGTTGCTGTTGGCAACCGCATTGCCAGCGATAATGTTACAAATATTAACCCAGTTTTTGTGTTTGTTTGCATCCAGCAGTTGGTTGGGGGATCGCTTGGGGTTTTTCTATCGTTGCTTCTTCTTCTATTGTTACAAATGGATGGGCGGCGGGTTGGTGGGTGTTCCAACTCTTCTGTTGTTGTTTTTGTTGTTTTTGTTGCTATTGTTGTTTTAGCTACAAATTTTTTGTATAGACATTTTCTATTGTTGATTTCATATTCCGCTCTCTGGGCTTTGCTCTGGAATTGGCAGCATAGACGACAATGTGTTGTCGAAGCTTGGTGGAGTTTTGGATTTGGGTCTCCAATGTTTGACTGGAGGGTGAGGAGCAGGAGAAAAGGGTGTTTAATTTTTGAGCGCTAATGCCAATGGAGGTAGGGTCGGGACTTACTGGGAGTGGAGTTTTGGATTTGAATCTCCAAAAGGGTATGTAATTTTGGTTATTATTGAAAATAGGGTTAGAATCGGAATTTAGTAGCAGTTCCACTTGAGACATGATATGGGGTAGTTTGGAATTTTTCCTTCATCTGGAGGAGAACCAATTTTTGTCTTTAATGCAAATGGAGCTAGAAGCGGGTCTTAGAAGGATTTCAGTTTCAGATGGGATATGGGGGAGAGTTTTTAATATTTTCTCCATCTGGAGGAGAAGGGAACCGTTTTTTTACTGCTAATGGAGGTAAAATCGGGATTTAGTAGGAGTTTTGTTTCAGACATGATATGGGTGAGTTTTGCATTTTTTTCCATCTGAAGGAGGAGGAGAAAATGGTAACTAATTTTGGTCTTTAATTCTAAAGTAGGTAGAATCGGAACATAGAAGGAGTTAAGTTTCAGACGGGATATGATGGACTTTTGAATTCTTTTTCCATCTGAGACCAATTGGAGGCTTCTTTATTATTTTCTTGGCTAAATTTCTATCATCCCACTTCGCATTACCCCCTTTTGCCATTTAACCATAGAAAAAAGGGGTGTGCTGCTTAGAGCATAGAAACCATACATTAATGCCACTATTTTTCCCGCATTTCGTAACTAAAACAAAGGTAGAAAAATATTGAAAAAAAAACCGGAAAAAAATAAATTAATGATGTGTTTCTTCATGCTTTTGGGTAGGGCCCAGCAAACTCCCGGTCGGCACCCAAAAGGCAAATATCAGCCAACTAATTATAAACTATAAAATGTATGCTGTTCTTCTTCTTCTGCTTCTTGGTGGCAATTATTACACAGAATACTGCAAAAGTTGACATAGATTTTTTTTATTTCTAATATTAAAAAGAGAGAAAAAAATTATTTGCCTACAGAAAAAAATCTTGCATAATTTTTTTAATGGCCCTATACATAGAAAATATGCGGCCAGCTGGCTAACAAAAATAGCAGCCAGAGATTGATAGAAGATGAGCAGACACACAGAAATGACATGAAGAAATAAAAAAATTAAAAATATACCCTAGGCAAAAAAATTTGCCACACATAATTGTAACTAAAAGAATTTTGAAAACAAAATTACAAAAAATAAATAATTTTGTTTTTTTTGGTTCTAAAAATAATTTTTTTTCACAAAAGTGGTGGTTCTGGTTCTTCTTTCAAATTCTCTTGATATCATCTAAAGAATGCCAAGACAATTTTTTTCGAAGTGATTTTTTTTTTTTGCTTACATTCCTCATATCTTTAGGTGTTGAGGCATGTTTTTTCAAGTACCCTCTTTAACAACTGCTTCTCTTCTTCTTAAAAGGGCACCCGCATTGTGCCTTTGTAACAAGAAAAAAAAAAAAAATCGAACATGTAGAATTTCCAAAATGATATCAAAAAATAAAAACCAGAGGCACCACCATAAGGACAGTAGATAGACAGCCAGACAATTTAGTGTTTATTTTATTCTTCTGTTCTTCGTTTGCTTTATGATCCATTCTTCTGGCAGGCCATACCGAAAAACAACACACTTGGTCTGTTTTTTTTTTCTTTTTTCGGAATTGAGTGGAGAAATATGTACGCCTGCAGGCTAGCTAGCAGTCAACCAGCCAGGCTGGCTGGCTACGAGCCACAGACCCTTTTGAATAATAAAATCCAATATTATCTACAATCTGTAAAATGAGCCCTAAAGTGACGATGGATACTTTTACATTGTTCGATGCAAAAACAAAACAATAACAACAACACAAATGATAAAAATATATTTCAATACTAAACATAAGAGAGAGCAGGGGCGTAGGGGAGAATTTTTTATAAAAAGGGTAAAAAACAACAAAAATTTCACTGGTCCAGAAAAAAATTGTGGGCCTAGGGAAAAAGTTTTTCTCGGATGACTGTGGAGAAAACAATTTTCTATAGAAAAAGTCTTCCTCAGGGTTTTGAGGATTTTTTTTCTATAGAAAAAAGTCTTCCTCAGCGGCCTGAATTTTTTTCTATGGAAAAACTACTTCCTCAGGAGGATTTTTTATAGAGGATTTTTTTTATAGAAAACAGTCTTCCTCAGGGGCATAAAGAATTTTTTTTTATAGAAAAACGACTTCCTCAGTGGACTGAGGAATTCTTTTCTATTTTTTTCTTCCTCAGGGGCCTGAGGAATTTTTTTCCGTATGAAAAAAGTCTTCCTCAGGGGTCTAAAGATTTTTTTCTCAGGGGCCTGAGGAATTTTTTCCTATAGAAAAAAGTCTTCCTCAGGGGCCTGATAATTTTTTTCTATAGAAAAAAGTCTTCCTCAGGGGCCTGAGCAAATTTTTTTCTATAGAAAAAAGTCTTCCTCAGGGGCTTGAGCAAATTTTTTTCTATAGAAAAAAGTCTTCCTCAGGAGGCCTGAGGAATTTTTTTCTATAGAAAAAATTTTTCCTCAGGATGCCTGAGGAATGTTTTTTTTTTTCTATAGAAAAAAGTCTTCCTCAGGATGCCTGAGGAATTTTTTTCTATACAAAAAAGTCTTCCTCAGGGGCCTGAGCAAATTTTTTCTATAGAAAAACAGCTTTCACAGGGGCCTGAGCAATTTTTTTTTTCTATAGAAAAAAGTCTTCCTCAGGGGCCTGAGCAATTTTTTTTTCTATAGAAAAAAGTCTTCCTCAGGGGCCTGAGCAAATTTTTTTCTATAGAAAAAAGTCTTCCTCAGAGGCCTGAGGCATTTTTTTTCTATAGAAAAGAAGTCTTTCTCTGGCCCAGAGAAATTTTTTTCTATAGAAAAGAAGTCTTTCTCTGGCCCAGAGAAATTTTTTTCTATAGAAAAAAAGTGTTTCTCTGGCCCAGAGAAATTTTTTTCTATAGAAAAAGTCTTTCTCTGACCCGGAGAGTTTTTTTTTCTATAGAAAAAGGTCTTTCCCTGGCCCAGAGGATTTTTTTCTGTAGAAAAAAGTTTTTCTCAGGCCCAGAGAATTTTTTCTATTGATAAAAATAGAAAAAAGGCCCAGAAAAAATTTTTTCTATGGATAAACATAGAAAATGGTCCAGATTTTGTTCCTATAGAATTATTTCTCTGTGTAAGCAGTAGGTAAGGGGTTGAGTAAGCACCGCCAGATTTAATAAAAGTCATCAAAAATTAATTATATGATCTACATCATCACGACCAAAGGGTCTAAAACGTACTCCAGTTATGAAATCACTAGCCGAAGCAATGGAAAGCAATTTGTAAGCAAAAATGCTGCAGTAAGTAAGTACATAGGTAAGCAGAACTTTCTCCCAATTATTTAGAAATACAGAAATTGTATATTAGAATTCAGCTTGGCAAACAAATTTTGAATTTCCTAATAGTTGGGATTATTTATTTTTTAGACGTTTTTCTCCCCCTTCCCTTCCACCTCCCTGCCTTAAAAAGCAACGCCTTCCTCCTCCATATGCCTCTGCTCTGCTCCGGGTTTTCACTTTATTTCTTGTGCGTTGCATTTCATTTTATTTTTTCTTCTTTCCAACTGATGACATTCTGGCACTTGAGACTCTTGAATGTTGCCGTGCTGTGGCGTGGAGAGGAGTTGGAGTGGAGGGGGCGAGTAATCTAGAGGCAGCCATTACATATCATGTGCAACGTCGTTGCATTGCGTTAAATTGCGCGTTTTCTTATTGTGTGGAGTGCTGTCGTCGTCATCGTTTTACATCTTGCAAAATGAAACCTATATCGAGTTTCTAAAAATGAAAAAAAAAACACGACAACAATAAAATACTTTCAAGTCTTTGTGTTTCTCCTCTCCAGTGTGTGTGTATTTTTCATTTCATTTCTTTCAGTTTTTTCTGCCTCAATATCTCAATATGTGTCTTTATTTTCGTAAAATGGATGAGCTACTGCTGCAAACCTAGACTCGATGTTGAAGGAAATGGTTGCAATCGCGCGCATTTTGTGTGTGCGATAAAGAATTGGAAGGCAAGAGAACTGGAGGGTTTTGCCAGATATCTAGAAATAAATGGAACTAATCGTTGAAATTGTTACAGTAGAAGGCTTTGAAGGGGATAGAAGTTGATGGATATGGTTAGAAATCCGCTCATTTGCAAGAAAAGATCAAGAAATTGCCCAAAATTTACATAAGTAATGATATTTTCATATAAACTGCTTACTTAGTGCTTCTTTTGTGCTTACTTGTAATGAAATCTCAAACTCATGATCTCTATTTTTGTTGCTTCAAAATGGCTGAGGAAAATTATCTATATTCTTCTCATTCTATTTAAAATCTCCTAATCTAATTTGGTACTTCATAATTTGACGATTTACAACATAACCCCTTACATATGTACTTACATAGTGCTTCGTTTGTGCTTACTTGTAATGAAATCTCAAACTCATAATCTCTATTTTTCGTATTTCGAAATGGTCGGGGAAATTTATCTGTATTCTTCTCATTCTATTTAAAATCTCCTAATCTAATTTGGAACTTCATATTTTGGCGATTTACAACATAACCTCTTACATATATGCTTCTTTGAGGTCATACCTTACTTTTGTTCTTTGCAAATCTTTGTCAGGAAACCGACAAGATTTCAACACAGAATATAGTCGTCCTCAGTGTTCTGAGACATTTTTACTAGTTCCTGTGTCCCTGAGATTTGTTTCTTCTTTAAAAATATTCATATTTTCAAATGAAGTGCTTACTTAGTGTTTCTTTTGTGCTTATTTGTAGTGAAATCTCAAAGTTAAGATCTCAGCATTCTCTAGTTTGAAATTGGGTCGTAGAAATATGCTTATTCCAATCATATCAAATTAAATTGTTTAATTCCTCTAGAAACCCAATAATTTGTCGAGGTATGGCATAACGCCTTGTGTGTGCTTCTTTTTCCCATCAAAGAGGCTTTATAAATCAACTTTGGTCCCATTTACCTTTTCTACCCACAAAAAATTCTTTTACAAACTTACCCCACTCTTTTCAAAATCTTTTAACATATCAGAAAAAAAATTAACATGTTCTATGTCTTCTTATATGGCATTTAAAGATCATACTTATGCTAATAAGGCGTGGGTTGTAATGGCTTTGAGTATCACATAAAATAATCGCCGATTAACAACGATTTCATTATCATCTTCTTTACAGTCATTGGCATCGTACAAATTTCGTGGAAGTCTACCATACAACATTAAATATTCAAATTAGCTCCACAAAATTTAATTTTTAATTTTTGTTACGTCTGTTTGCCTATCATAACAATTTTCTTTATGATGTCAAAGACAAAGTTATACTTCATAGGTGAGAAATAAAGAGAATATCCACACGGAGAATAAAAACAAATTAGCATACCAATGTAAATCGGATTCGGAATATTAGAAAAGGTTTATTTTTTCATTGATTTGTTAAATTTAGATATCAACTGTGATTTGTTTTGAAGATTCTAATCTTCTGACAAGGTTTTCTAGGTCATATATTTTTTAGAGAGGAATAAAGTTAATTTTTGTTACACGGGTTTGCCCTCCAATATATGTAATTCTTAAGCATACATATTAATATTTTCATATGAAACACTTACCAAGTGCTTCTTTTGTGCTTACTTGTAGTGAAATCTCAAACTCATGATCTCTATTTGTTTTATATTAAAATGTGTAAGGATAATTATATTTATGACACTCATTAAATTAAAAATCTGCTAATCTAGCTCGGAACTTCATAATTTGGTGATTTCTAGCATAACTCCTTACATTTGTGCTTACTTGTAGTGAAATCTCAAACTCATCATATCTATTTGGTATATATAAAAATGTATAAGGAAAATTATCTTTGTACCGCTCATTAAATTTAAAATCTGCTAATCTAACTTGAAAAGCCATACTTTGGCGAAGTATTCTCTAACCCATTACATTTGTGCTTCCTAGAGAGCATACTTTACTTCTTGTTCTTTGTATGTCATTTTCAGAAAAACCGAGGATATTTGATGGTAGAGGAAAATAGTCCTTTATCTACTGAAGTTCTTTATCTTCTTCCTCTGACCCAAAAATTTTATTTTCTTCCTAATAAAAATTGTTATTTTCCTATAAACCACTTACCTTCTGCTTCTTCTCTGCTTACTTGTAGTGAATTCCCAAATTTAAGATCTCAGGTTTCTCTATTTTTAAACTGGATCACTTATATCAAATTAAATTGGTTAATTTTTGTAGTTAACCAATAATTTTTCGATGTATAGTATAACCCCTTACATGTGTACTTACTTGTAGTGAAATCTCAAACTCATAATATACATTTGTTATATGTCAAAATGTGTACGGAGAATTATCTTTATACCGTTCATTAAATTTAAAATCTGCTAATCGAACTCGAAACACCATAATTTGTTGATTTATTCCCTAATCCCTTACATTTGTGCTTCTTAGAGAGCATAACTTACTTTTGGTTCCTTGTATGCCTTCGCCTAGAAAACTGAGAATATTTGATCATCGAAGAAATTAGTTCTTAGTCTACTGAAGTTTTTTACCTTCTTCCCCGGACCAAGATGTTTGTTTTCCTCTCAATAAATATTGATATTTTCCTATGAAGCCCTTACCATGTGCTTCTTTTGTGCTTACTTGTAATGAAATCTCAAAATTAAGATCTCAGGTTTCTCTATTTTAAAATTGGATCATGAATTTATGAATATTCTACTCATATCAAATTAAATTTGCTCACTTTAGCAGAAACCCAATAATTTGTCGATTCATAACATAACCCCTTACATTTGTGCTTACTTGTGAAATCTCAAACTCATGATCTCTATTTGCTATATGTCAAAATGTGTACGGAGAATTATCTTTATACCGCTCATTAAATTTAAAATCTGCTAATCTAACTCGAAACACCATAATTTGGCGATTTATAATATAACTCCTTACATTTCTGATTCTTTGAAAGCATACTTTACTTCTTGTTCCTTGTATGTTATTGTCCGATAAACTGCGGATATTTTATAATAGAAGAAACTAGCTCTTAGTCTACTGAAGTTCTTTATCTTCTTCCTCTGATTCAAGAATTTTATTTTCTTCGCAATAAATATTGATATTTTCCTATGAAGCCCTTACCATGTGCTTCTTTTGTGCTTACTTGTAATGAAATCTCAAAATTAAGATCTCAGGTTTCTCTATTTTAAAATTGGATCATAAATTTATGAATATTCCACTCATGTCAAATTAAATTTGCTCACTTTAGCAGAAACCCAATAACTTGTCGATTCATAACATAACCCCTTACATTTGTGCTTACTTGTGAAATCTCAAACTCATGATCTCTATTTGTTATATATTAAAATGTGTAAGGAGAATTATCTTTATACCACTCATTGAATTTAAAATCTGTTAATCTATCTCGGAACTTCATAATTTGGTGATTTATAGCATAACTCCTTACATATGTGCTTCTTTGGGGGACATACTTTACTTCTTGCTCCAGGTATGGGTTTTTCAGGAAACTGAGAATATTTCATGATTGAAGAAAGTCTTCCTCAGGTTGCTAAAGGACTTTACCTTCTTCCTCTGACCCAGAGATTTGTTTCTTGTTTAAAAATATTCATACTTTCAAATGAAGAGCATCTCTTGTGCTTATTTGTAGTGAAATCTCAAAGTTAAGATCTCATGTTTCTGGAGGTGAAACTTGGGTCGTAGATAGATGTATATTCCACTCGTAGAAGAAAGTAGTCCTTAGTCTACTGAAGTTATTTACCTTCTTCCTCTGGCCCAGGAATTTTATTTTGCTCTCAATAAATATTGATATTTTCATTTTAAGCCCTTACCAATCGCTTCCCTTATGCTTACTTGTAGTGAAATCTCAAACTTAAGATCTCAGGTTTCTTTAGTGGAAAATTTGGTCGTATATAGATGTATATTCCATTCATATTAAATTAAAATGGTTCATTCTAGAAGTTAACCAATAATTTGTCGATGTATAGTATAACCCCTTACATTTGTGCTTCTTTATCCCCTACTACTTACATAGACTAAACAAGTTAGCCAGAAATCCATCCGTTTTGTATATAAACCATTACTATGAAGAATTATCGAGATCCTCGATGCTCTCATAAACTTCAGTATTTCATTACTGTATTTGAGAATATTTAACAAGATTTTTTGCTTACCAAATATTTACTCAACACCTTACCTACTGCTTACAAACACATTACGTTTATGCCAGAAATAAATTTCACTACAAAAAGTATTTCCTTTGCCTTCTTCAAGGTTTACCAAAGGCGAGGTTTGGGTTTTTAATTAGTATTACTTTTCCAACGCCCTCTGAAAAAGATCTGCTTACCCAAGTACTTATTTACTGCTTCCTTTCCCATTACAATTGGCTTTTCACCGCTTCCCTTTGAGATATTATGTCAAAGGTACATTGTTTCTTTATGAAATGATAATATTTATTAATACTTTATTAAATTTAAACTTTCTGAACACCTTACTGCACTGCTTACCACATTGGGCAATAAAATGCAAATTCTTTCATTCGGAATATAAATTCTTTAAATAAATTTGAGGCAATAATATATAAGCAAAGTAATTTGAAAGATTTAAAGAAACGTACTTCTCTTTCAGGTGTTTTTTCATCCTCTGAAAAAGATCTGCTTACCCAAGTATTTACTTACTGCATCCTTTTTGATTACAAGCTACTTCTTCACTGCTTCCAAGGGTATTATTTGAATAAAATTCTCATACACCTCATCAAATGGAAATATTAATTAATGTATTGTTTTTTCATTAATTTATACTTCCTTGACACCTTACCACACTGCTTACCAGCACTTTACAGGCAAATAGAAATGATTTTCTTCAAGAAAATCGATTCAATAAATTCGAAATATTACCAAGGGACCATTTTAATTACCTTAGAACTTTAAATGAAGTTAACCACATGTTCCGTTTTAAGTCCATAACAACTTCAGAAATGTGTGATGTATTATCTAAAATATCACTTGGGAAATCCGGTGGTTATGACAATATATCACCTAAAGTTGTAAAAGAATGTAGAATGGTTCTTATGCCATATCTTACAACAATTTTTAACAATATTATACTTAGTAATGAGTATCCAAATGCACTAAAGATTCACAAGATCATACCTATACCTAAAATTGGAAATAATAACTCAATTGCGAACTTTCGTCCTATTTCTGTGTTATCGGTGATAAACAATATATTTGAAAGGATTTTATATAATCAAATAGCCGAATATTTTTATCGGAACAATTTAATTAATTCAAACCAATATGGATTCCGTAAAGGTAGTGGTACTGAGGAGGCCGTTATAAATGTTTTGAATTATGTTTGCAAAACGATTGATGAAGGTTATTGTGTTGCTGGCATTTTTTATGATTTGTCCAGGGCTTTCGATATGATTGACCATAATATTTTACTGCAGAAGTTGCGATTCTATGGGATGAATGATACCAGTATATTGCTTTTGGAGTCTTATTTAGGAAATAGGAAACAATTTGTGGAGATCAGTCAGTGTAGAAGCCAAATGTTGCACGTTCAATATGGTGTACCTCAAGGAAGCATTTTAGGTCCAATATTGTTTATCATATACATCAATGATCTTGTAAATTTACAGTTAAGTGGTCGTTTGTTCATGTATGCTGATGATATTTGTATTTTTTATCCATATAAATCAGAGACGGTCGTTAAATGTTATATGGAAAGAGATGCTGCTCTTATTCTTGAATATATGAGGCTCAATAAATTGTATATAAATGATAAAAAAACAAAGCTAATCCGATTTAGGCCACATGGAAATTTTGAATCTAGCTTCAATATTAACATAGGCAGCAAACTTGTACGGGAAGTACATGAAATAATGTATCTTGGCCTACTGTTACAATCAAATCTTTCTTGGGATAAGCACATAAGCCATTTGAAAACAAAAATTTCACCGGCACTTGGTCTACTTTATAAATTCAAATTTAACCAAGAAACTAAATATCTTATTTACCAAACATTAATACAAAGTCATTTAAATTACATGGCTATAATTTATGCTCATAAAAACAATGTTAACCTCATATCCTTGCAACGTTTACAAAATAGAGCTTTAAAACTAGTCGCAAACCTGCCAATTTTACACTCAACACTAAGTCTTTTTAAAAATACATTTAAATCTTTATTACCAGTTTATGGCCTTTACAAATATCAAATTATGATTTATGTTTTTAAATGTTTAAATAATATTGGATTCCATACAATTGACTTTATGCAAAATCAAAGCTATTTCAACACTCGTAACAAATCAAATCTTCGTGTTGCTCTATGTCGCACCGAAACCACCAAACAGAGAATAGAATATGCTGGAAGTAGAGAATATAATGATTTACCTCAATATGTGAAATCTTGTAGCTCCCTTTCATCTTTTAAAAAAGCTTTAAAGCAATACTTATTAATTCATATCGAAGAAATGTTTGCATAAAATATTTGCAAAATGAAATGCTATTGATATATATCAATTTCAATATATACCTATATCTATGTATAATTTGCCAACTAAGCCTCTAAATGCCCATTGGCGCTGAGGCGCATTGTAACTTGTTTATAAGTATATGGGCAATATTGCCAATTTTTTAATATTCCATTTTCAAAAAACCAGCTTTTTTGTTTTTGTGGCACATCAATGGTTTTTGGTACACATATAGAGAAAAATGTTCTGACTCCGAAACCGTTCGCGATCAAATTTTTGGTTGATGCGCGCAAAAGTTATCGAGGTTTTAATTTTGGGCATAAGAAAAAAATCTTAAAATTACGCCGTTTATTATATTGACCAAAAACGTTGATATATATCTTCCTCCGTAAAATAAGAATATGAATATATTATAATAATCACGATAAAGTTGCACATATTCGCGAAATATGAGAAAAATAAAAAAATATAGCAGCTTACATCAATATTTTCATTATATTAGTGACATACACACACCTAAATATTAATTTAAAAATATCTATATAATCTAAACACCATGATGAATCAAATGATATCAAAATCACACAAGTCCGTGGTTTGTAAATTACAGCGACAACAAAACAAGATATTGAGGAAAAATATTTGTTTTTGGTTCGAAAAAATAATGTCATCATATTTATTTTTTTAATTGTATACAAGAAATTTCAAAAAAAAGTGTTGGGGTTATTCTGCTATTTTACCCGAATTTCGCCGAAAAATTGACATATATAATAATAATCACTTTTTGTGTATAAGTATACGCCTTGCGGATTATATCAAGACCCTTCCGATAAATCTTAGAATTCTATAAATAGGAATAAATCTTAAAATAAAATAATATTATGAAACATACATTTTAAATTGCGTGTAAATCGCGTAAATCTCAAAATCATTTGATGCGCATGCGGTTTCCAGGAAGTACTGAAGTTTATCTTCCAATCCATATATATTTTGCGAAATTTCATTTCACGGCTAAGATGTGCCGCACGTTACATTGAGGTACCCAAAAAATCGTAAAACGCGAATAATTTCCGAAAACTCCATATGACATTAACGCGCATCCGATTTCGGTGTGCACCCTAAAAAAATACATCGATCTATACCGATTTCAATGTGGTCCATTAAGAACCATGGATGTGCCAGCTCACACTATTTTTGAGATAAATTGCGTCTAAATCGCGTAATTCTCAAAATCATTTGATGCGCATGCGGTTTCCAGGAAGTACTGAAGTTTATCTTCCAATCCATATATATTTTGCGAAATTTCATTTGACGGCTAAGATGTGCCGCACGTTACATTGAAGTACCCAAAAAATCGTAATACGCGAATAATTTCCGAAAACTCCATATGCCATTAACGCGCATCCGATTTCGGTGTGCACCCTAAAATAATACATCGATCTATACCGATTTCAATGTGGTCCATTAAGAACTATGGATGTGCCAGCACAATCTATTTTTGAGATAAATTGCGTACATCTCTCTTTCGACTGAAGTTTTTAAAGTTCTCTTTTCGAAAAAGATCAAAATCCGTATGAGGCCATTTATTGAAGCGGAAATGATACACAGAAAACGCAAATAAATCCGCGATATTTTCAAAATACATTTTTTGCCAAATTTCGTGTTTTTGGAAGGTCAGTTCCCGCCGTTCTAGTAGATGGATTTTCACGAAAAAGATTTTATATCATCCGAAACGTAAAAAACCTTATTGATCGCGGGTACCCATATCATTCAGTGGACAGATCTAAAAATTTAGCCCGAAAAATAGGTTTTTTAGAAATTTGATCGCACAAAATTCGCACCTTCGGACGAATATTACTCTGAAGCTGTGCATACTACATACACAAAATACATATCAAATTACGCAGATTCGCGACTACAATAATCTTATAATCGATTTTTATAAATTCCTGTTGGCGTATTAAAGCTAAAAGTAAAATTAAAAAAACACTCAAAATCGAGCTTCAAAATGTCAGCATCATTTAAAGGTAGATGCAGTTAAAATTTTGAAAAATGATACAAAGGGGGTGTAGTCCCCATTTTGTTGGCTTCTAGTTTTATTTTGACACGAAGGCCGTGCAATGAGTGGCTTAGTCACAAATCGATAGAGAACATAAAAAAACTGGTTTGCCTCAACCTGTTTTTACACATTTTTTTACATTAAAGTAGACACAGCTTCCACCAAAATAAAGTTTGAAGGTCAATATCATGAACAGTTTGCAACGACAGATCAATTAACCCAAAACTATTCACTTTTTTCATATACTTAAGTAGTTCCCGAGTTATAAAGGGGTGAACCTCCGCTTCAGCTATGTTAAAAAATTGGCAATATTGCCCATATATGAAATATAATAAATAAAAATAAAAAAAAAAATTAAATAAGAGAAAATTAAAGACATTTAAAAAACTTATTGCCATTTCTTGTTTTTTCATTAAAAAGGGCTCCGAAAAATATATCGCTTACCCAAGTATTTACTTACTGCATCATTTGACATTACAATTTGCTTACTTACTGCTTCCTCACAGGATTTTTTGAATATAATTCTCATACACCTAATCAAATGAAAATATTAATTAATGTATTATTTTTTCAATTCATTTATACTTACCCAACACCTTACCACACTGCTTACCAGCAACTTACATGCAAATAAACCTGATTTTCTCAAAGAAAATCAATTCTCACAATCATCAATGTGCAATATTAATTAACTTTTATATTTTCCATTTAATTTATACTTACCCAACACCTTACCACATTGCTTACCAGCACCTTACAGGCAAATAAACCTGATTTTCTCAAGGAAAACAAATACTTTTCAAACATTTAAAGAAAGTTATTTCTATTTTTCCTCATAAATTTTCCATATCTGTTTAGATTTTCTCCAGACACACATTCACTCACACAAATCTTGTCTAGTCATTATGGTGATCTTACTTGTTTTCATTTATTTCTTTTTCAATATCACATTATTGATAAATCGATGCTGCCATAATTTCTTCTTTTGAAGAAAATTTCTAACCGGAAGAAGAGTAGTTGGGGTGGGGGGAGATTATGGAGAGAAAATATATCTATGTAAGATGAACTGAGTGTGTGTGACCAGTATTTTTTATATTGATTAATTATCGTTAAGAGACAGAAAGACAGACAGTCAGACAACAAACAAGTTGTTGTTTCTGACAAACAAGACTTATGGAGACATGACATTTAACAAGAAAATCCAAAAAATATGTTTTGAAAAAAAAAATCACAAAGCAATTTAACATTTAAAGGAAAACAAATAAGCCCACATATTTTTGGTTCTCCGATTGGATCGAGCATTAGAAATCATTTCTTCAATGAAATCATTATGCATGTCTATACAAATATTGAATATTCGGATTACGAAGCATGAAATTGGAAATTTTCTGTGTGAAGAAGTTTCGATTTTTTTGTTTTTCGGAGTTAAATGACACCATTTCTTCATCGCATTCACCGTATTATTTATCGATCTCCTCCCCTTCAGGTGAGCTGGAGATTATATTTTTTTCTCAGCCTACCTCTTGAAACTTAGGGTTTTGGAAAATAGCCTCTAAAACGTTTTCATTTTCATCAAAGTGCCAGGCAAGTGTTTATTTTATTTTTTTCTTTTTTGTTTGGTTCTGGTTGGCCTCATCGTCATCCTCATCACATCTGCATCTCATTTTCTGTTTTTTGGTGTACATTTCTATGTAAACAACCGTTTGAAAACCTCGAATGGCTGCTTGATTAACATATTCTTGACAAAACAAACAAACGATGAAAAAAATAAAACAGAACCCACAAAAAAATCTTCTTCTAACAGCTCACACATGGCTACCAAAATGAAAACAAAAATCTACTCTCCACCTCCATAAATTCCGACAGTCACTCACTCAGTCATTCATTCATTTGTTTTCGTATGCCTGTAAATTTTTGTTTCCCATTCTAAACATTTTCTTCTTCATCATCATTGTCGTCATCTCCATTTCAATCTCCGACGATAATCCCAAAGCGTCACACATTTTCCACACCATCATGATTGTCGTCATCCCATCCATCCATATGCCTCTATTTGATGAAGGCTTAGCACACACCTTAAAAATCTGGAATTCCTTAAATGAAGCCATGAATCTCTTAGCATATTCCAAGCACTTCATCATACGTCCATTGCGTGCCTTTGGAATTTTGATGATGTTTGTTTATGTGGCTCATGAATAAAATTTCATTCTCCTCCTCTTCCATTTCAACTTCTTTTCTTCCTTATTTAAATTACAAATCTTTTTCCTTGGATTTCTGTTGACATTTTCATGCGGTAAAGTGTTACTATTCGATGCCAGAGGGCGTTTTCGATTGTATCTGAAGAAATTCCTGTTAAAAAATCCAATTGGAATGGAAAACATCCTTCATTTTGTGGATTAAACTATTACAGGAATAAAATGAACTCATTTTTGAGGTCCTAGGACAATTTTGAGATCCATGCCTTCTACTGCACCTGTAATTCATCGATTACTTCATTGCTTACCTTGTGTCAGAGATCAGGGAATATTATAATTACTTTATGATTAGAATCTCTTAAAAAAGTCAGATCATCAAGAATTAAATAGTATGGGAAGGAAATTAACTCATCTTTGTGGTCCTACGACAATTTTGAGATTGTTGCCTTCTATTCCTCCTGTAATTCTTGATTACTTCAATGCTTACCTCGTGTGTGGGAGATAGAGGAAAGATATTTATAATATTATTTTAATTTCTGAACTAATTTCAGAGCAATTTCAAAATTTAAATAATATGAAAATGAAATGAATTCATTTTTAAGGTCCTAGGACAATTTTGAGACTCTTGCCTTCTATTTCACCCGTATTTCTTTGATTACTTCACTACTTACCTTGTGTGAGAGATGGAGTAAATATTAGCATTCGATTATTGTATTTTCTAAACCAAAGTCAGATCAATTTTAAAATCTAAATAATATGGAAATGAAATGAACTCATTTTTGAGGCCCTGGGACAATTTTGAGACTCTTGCCTTCTATTTCACCAGTTATTCGTTGATTACTTTACTGTTTACCTTGTGTGAGAGATCAGGAGGTATTAAACCCCATTTGGTTTTGAATTTCTAAACAAAGTCTGACAAATTTCAAGAGTTAAAGATAGAAAATATGGGAATAAATTCAGATCAATTTTAAAATCTAAATAATATGGGAATGAAATGAACTCATTTTGAAGGCCCTAGGACAGTTTTGAGACTCTTGCATTCTGTTTCACCGGTAATTCATTGATTACATCATTGCTTACCTGGTGTGAGAGATCAGGAAATATTTGTATTTCATTTATTATATAATTTCTGAACTAAGTTCTGACCAATTTCCAGAATTAAATAATATGGGAATGAAATGCAATTAATTTTCTACAGTGCCTAGAATCATTTTTCATTTAAAAATACCACCTTCGGAACACCTTACATAAGTGCTTACCACTAAAAAGTTGAAAAAATTAATGTTGTCAACGGTGTCTAAGAATTTTGTATAGACTTTTGAAGGAATGATGTCTTTAAAATAATTGCAATTAATTTTCGTTATGATTCTCAATGATTATCACCACTTTTTGTACCAACTGCTTACCATATGATTACTTTATGCATTCTTACAGATTCTTTAAGGTTCTTATCAGTCTTCTGACATTTATTTCATTGCTATCTGATTACAATTAATTTTCTATTGTATTTTGAATGATTTTTCATGCCAACACAGAACTTTAAGAACACCTTACCCAAGCGCTTACCTCTAGTTAAAGGTCTGGAAAACTTGTTTAAAGTAGAGTTTTCAACACTTCATATGTAAATTAGAAGAAATGAAATGTTTTATGTGATATTCATTACAGTAATTTTTCATACTAACCGCTTACCCAATAGCTTACTTCATGCTTTTTGTGATTCTTCGAGGTTATTGTAGGTTTTTTGGCATTTATTTTCTTGCAATGTTGTTACAATTTAGTCTTTTTTCATGATAATATACCACTTTCGGAACACCTTACCCAAGTGCTTCCACTAGTTAAATATTGGAAAACTTGTTAAAGATAGATTTTTCAGCATTTTATGTGGAAATTAAAAGGAATAAATGTGTGTTTATATTCAAAATTTATTTAAATTCTGCAATTTTTGCCATTCTTTGTACCAACTGCTTACCCAATTGCTTACTTTAAGCATTTTTAGTGCTTCTTTAAGGTTCTTCTTCGTTTCTTGACATTAATTTGCCTTTTTTCATGACAAAATACCACTTTCGGAACACCTTACTCAAGTGCTTACCACTGCCTAAACCGTTTTAAAACTTGATAATATTTGAATTTTCAGCATATAATATGATATTTAAAATGAATGTAAAGTGTGTATGTCATATTAATTAAAAATTATGTAATTTTTATAACAACTGCTTACCGCAATGTTTACTTTATGCATTATCAGTGATTCTTTGAGGTTCTATTAGATTTTATGGAATTTATATTATTATTGTCTGGTTACAATTAATTTTTTATTGTATTTAGTATTATTTTTCATGCCGAAATATCGCTTTCGAAACACCTTACCCAAGTGCTTACTGCTTATTAAAGGTCTTTAAATCTTGGTAGATGTAGAATTTTCAACATTTTATATACAAAATAGAGGGAGTGAAATGTGTCTCTGTGAAATTCATTTAAAGTTGTGCCATTTTTATACCAACTGCTTACCGCAATGCTTACTTTATAATTTTTATTGCTTCTTTGAGGTTCTTGTAGGTTTATTGAATTTTATTTTATTGTTATCTGGTTACAATTAATTTTCTTTAATATTTAGAATCATTTTTCACGGCGAAATACCACTTACGGAACCCCTTACCCAAGTGCTTACCACTGCAAAACATGAGGGAAATTAGAGTTTTTCAGCTTTTTTATTAATTTTGTATGGATTTTCGTAATTTTAATCCGTTCTTTCAGGTATTAATGCAATTTGAGTGGTTTATTTTTATTTTTAATTATTTTAGTATGGAGAAAATATTCCTCTTACTGAAGAAATCCAGAAAGAGGAATTATTTTTGGTTCGGTTAATGACTTTATTTTTAAATCCTCCTACCAAATGATTAATTACTTTGATGACTCTTCAAAAAAATTCCACACTTGTCTTAATTAACTTGTATACAAAGAAGACGACGAAGAAGAAGTAGAAGAGCAGAAAAAGTCAATATTTGATGTTTGTTTTTTCAAAAGAAATATTTGGAAAATATGTAAAAGTGCTGGGAAAATTATATGGAAATTTGTCATGATCATAAACATTTCATGTTATGTGAAACCCTTGACCTTATCTGCCGAAAAAACACACAGACACAAAGACTAATTTATCAATAACAAATAATATTCTAACTAAACAACTTCGCCACTCTAAGAACCGATCTTCTTCGCCTAGTTCAAAGTATTGGAAAAGTGATATTTATGAGCGCCCAATAAAATTACGTGTCTGACAAACAATTAACGGATAGAGAACAACAACTAGTTTTTTTAGGTTACCTTATTTTGTTGTTGTTCGGTGAGTGTGCGTGCATGCATCCTTATCCTCCTCCTTCTTCCATATCCTTTTAGGCATGCGTAAATAATTTTTCTTAAGTGTTAGTGAGTGTGTGTACATTTATGACCTTAGCTGCTAGGTTGTGACTTTTTGTTTTTCCCAACTACCTGCGCTTAGGTTGGAGTTCTGTCCTTTCCTAATCGAAAATAAAACGCCAGTTGTTCTGCTTTCCTCTGATCCTTCTTCTCATCACTTGTTTGATGTTTGAACTAGAAAATTTCCGTATTTTTTTGTTTTGTCTATTTCCCGAAAAAAGGGATTTTTGAAAAATAAGCAGGTGATGGTTTTTGGGAGGGAAAGGAGAGGGAAAAGGATGGAAATATTTGAGTTACCTTCAGATATGTCTCTTTCTTTCCCCAGGCAGAAAATTAGTTTCGAGCGGGTTCACTTTTAAAATTGTTCTAGTTACGTTATTGACAGTTTAGTGGTTTAGTAGTTGGCATTTAGGCGGCGGTTTCGCGTTACAAGTTTGCTTGGCAAAAAAATTGAAAATAATATTTTTTTCCGAAATATTTTGGATTTCCATAACGGACAAGTGTTTTAACTTTAACGCCTTTATATAATTTTCTTTTAAAGAATGTGTTGTAAAGTGTTTTGGAAGTTTTCAAAATTTCTCAATTCGAAATTAATTAATTTGGATTTAAATCGAAAAATTGTGCGTCATTTGGAAACTTGAAAAGGAATTCCAACTCTTGCTTGTGAAGTAAAAAAATGCTGAAAAACTTCAAGGAAAAAATTTAAAAATATATTGAACCGGACTCCATCTACTACTTACCAAAAAATCGAATATAATTCGAAAATTTATGAAAAACAAAATCGGGATATTTTGACTTCCTAAGCAGATAGTAAAAGGATGAAACAATGCCTATTACTTCAGTGTAAAGAAATATATTAAATTTGCTATAACTCAAGGCCATAATTCTCATATACTTTGTGCAAAAAAAAGAAATTAATACAAACTTGAAGCCAAATGAATTTATGAAGAAAATTGGAACATTTTGAGAAATTTAACATCCTGCGAAGACGAAAGAATGCCTACTACTTCAGTGTAGTGAAATAAAACATATTTGTTTTAACTCAAAGGAATAATTCTCATACACTTTGTGCAAAAAATAATGAATTACTAAGAACTGTAAGCCAAATAAAATTTAATAAATGTTTGGGACATGCTGACCTCTTATGAAGAAGTTAGAGTGATCAGACTATTAATACTACCTCAGTGTAATGAAATAAAAATAAATTTGCGATAACTCAAGGCAATAATTCTCATATACTTTGTGCAAAACAATTTAATTAATACAAATTTGAAGTCAAATGAATTTTTGAACAAAATTCGGACATTTTGAGAAATTCGACATTCTGCGATGATGCTGAAGTGGTGTTAGAATGCCTACTACCACTGTGTAATGCAATAAAATAAATATATTTTAACTCAAAGGAAGAATTCTCATACACTTTGTGACGAAATTTTTATAAACCTAAAGCCAAATAAAAAAAATTTTTTTTGGACATAATGACCTCTTATGAAGAAACTAAAGTGATCAACTAGTGCCTGCTACCTCAGTGTAATAAAATCAAATAAATTCACTATAACTCAAGGCAATAATTCTCATTTACCTTGTGACAAAAATAATAAATATTTAAACCAAATAAAGTTTGAAAAAAAGAAAAATTCTTTGGGACTCACCTGACTTCTTAGACTGATGAACAAGTGCCTACTACTTCAGCGTAATTAAATATAATTAATTCGCTAGAACACAAAACCATAATTCTCATTCACCTTGTGACAAAATGATGTTAATACAAATTTGAAGTCAAACACAAGTTAAAGTATCCTGGAAGAAGCTAAAGAGATGAACCCAGAGCCTGATATCTCAGTGCAAAGAAATAATATACATTTGCTGTAACTCAAGGCAATAATTCTCATTCACTTTGTGATAATAAGTAAAAAGTGCAATCAATAAAAAATTGAAGACAATTACAATTCAAAAAAGGAGAATCACTGCAATTAAAATTCAAAATAAAATACAATTAATAAAAATTCGAAGCCTAACAATTCTGACATCCTACGAAGAATCTAACGATACGATTCAGTGCAAATAAATAAAATAAACCCAAACGGATAATTCTCATACACCTTGTGACAAAAAATAGTTAAGGAAAAATATTTTGTTACAGTAAAATAAAAAGCAATTAAAAGTTTTGTACTTTGGAGCTCTTGGGACATTCTGAAATCCTACGCACAATCTAACGATGCGATCCAGTGAAAAGAAATAATTCTCATTCACTTTGTGACAACAAATATTTATGATAAAAATATTTTTTTCTCAAGACAACGCAATAATTCCCATTCACTTTGTGACAATAAAATAAAACGAATCTCAAGCTTCTGGTGACTTAGATGGTGACTGACTGGTCATTGAAAAAGCAAACACCGCAACCTCCAAGTTTCAAATTTCAAGAAAACAACAACACTTTTTTGTTTTCATTCAAAAAAGCATCAAACCGTTAAAGCTTTAGAATTGAGAGCAAAAACAACAACAAAAAAGCCAAGAACCCCTTTGCAAAGACCTTCCAAAACCTTCGACACCAAACAAAAGGGTCTACGGGTGACACCTCTACCCTCCCGCCCCTTTATTTTTCTTTTTGATCTGTTGTTGGTCTGTTTTTTGTTCTCTCTGTGCTGAATGGAATTGGCCTCAAGATTTTTGGATTTATCACAGAGCATAGTTTTGAATTTTTCCCATACACGCCTATATCACATCTCCAGACGAATGTTTCATGAATTTTTCGATGATGAGCCGACGAGCTATAGTATTGAATTTACAAGAGGTAAGAAAAGCAAACTGAAATGCAAAAATTAAAATAAAAATAAAAACAAAATTTAAAAGAAATAAAATATCGAAAAAAAAACAATTCTAAAAAAAATTATAACCGCTTCATAAATCAGATTTTTCTGAACTTTTTTCTAATGACTCATTACAAATTTAAAATAATTTATTTTATGCTTTTAAATGAAAACAAAAGAATTGCCATTCTCTAACTTTGATTCCATAAATTATTTTTTTTTTTTTATTTTAAATTTTGATTTCAATACACCCATTTCCCAACTCCAATATCTATAAATATTCAATAAACAAAATCAGAATAATTTTTTTTATTTTTATCTGCATAAATGAAAAAAATATCTAAACAATGACAGCTAAGGTGTTATAGATTTTTTTCCATTATTTTTTTTTCAAATATTTTCAATACAGAATTATTATTAATCATGTTCTGTCAGTTTAGAAAATTTATTCGTAATAAAAAAAAATAATAATTTGTGTTACAATCTCAATGAATATTATGAATTATTTAAATCAAAATAATACAATAAAGAAATTGAAAAATGCAGTTTTCAATGGAAGTCAAACTGAGAAGTTATAGATATGGAATTTTTTTTATTAAAAAAAAAAAATAATTGACGTTTTTACCTTTGTTTTAAATCATTTTTAAACTCTTTGTTAAGTGTTTCATTTTTTTCTTTTCTAACATTTGTTAAAAGCTGTTATGAAATATGTTTTTTGTGTTGTTGTATTCCCCAGGTTATAAATAAAAAAAAAAAAAACTAAAATACATGACATTTTAAATGCCAGGTTTTGAGTTATTGTAAACAATATAAAACAAGTTTTTGAACATATAATTAACAAGATTATGATTATAGTAGATTTTACAAGAAGTTTTTTTTTTCAAATCAAAATATAAAAAAATAAATGTTTGGAAATAAAAATAAACAAGTGAAAAAGCGTTAAGTTCGGCCGGGCCAAACTTTGGATACCCTGCACCATAGTTATACTGACAGATACATGTAATGAAAATATAGGGAACATACAAAAAAGTGGGCATATACCGATAATTCTACAAACCGATTTATGTAAACCATTATGTACACCAAATACAAACTTCAGCAATTTTTAATGGGGATTTTTCCTAAAATCTGCAAGATCCAAAAAGTGGACTGATACTGATAACGCATGGTAGAGTATAAAATCCAATTCGTTCCTTCAGGAGGTATCACTATATTGAGGAGATGCCTAAATGTCTTCCGATATATTTCATTATCGTCATGTTTGGGGTTTCTTTTATCGCAATACCTTTAGAAGGCGGAATGCTTGCAACAGATGGCTAAATAGTCTTTGTAGGGTAAAAATTGACTATTCCCCGTAACGACTACCCAACCGCAACACACGGAACAAATCATATAACTATTTTAATATAAAAAAAGGGGGTTATATGGGGACTACCCCTAAAAAGGTGTGAATATTAATAATTATTGGTGGGGAGATTTGTTACCATATACGACTACAAAATACCAAATTTCAGCGAATTCGGTTAAAAAACGCGCTCAAGAACCTCAAAATATCGAAAATTGTAGGTACCCTTATATGGGGACTACCCGAAAAAATTGACCTCTATTTATAATTTTCTGTGGAGAGATTTGCTACCCAATAATAACTGAAATTACTAAATTACAGCCAATTCGGTGAAAAAATCCGATCAAAACCCCCCAAAAACTGGAAATTGGGAGGTACCCTTATATGGGGGCTACCAGAAAAAATGGACCTATATTTATAATTTTTAGTGGGGAAATTTGGTACCCAATAAGAACCCAATGTAGCAAATTTCAGAGAATTCGGTTGAAAACCGCGCTCAAGAACCCTAAAATACCGAAAATTTGGGGGTACCCTTATATGGGGGCTACCCGAAAGAAATTGAGCTATATTTATAATTTTTAGTATAGAGATTTGCTACCTAATAAGAACTCAAAGTACCGAATTTCAGCGAATTCGGTTGAAAACCACGCTCAAGAACCCTAAAATACCGCATAATTGGAGGTACCCTTATATGGGGGCTATCTGAAAATATGGACCCATATTTATAATTTTTAGTGGGGAAATTTGGTACCCAATAAGAACCCAATGTAGCAAATTTCAGCGAATTTGGTTGAAAACCGCGCTCAAGAACCCTAAAGTACCGAAAATTGGGGGTACCCTTATATGGGGGCTACCCGAAAAAATTGACCTATATTTATAATTTTTAGTATAGAGATTTGCTACCTAATAAGAACTCAAAGTACCGAATTTCAGCGAATTCGGTTGAAAACCGCGCTCAAGAACCCTAAAATACAGCAAAATTGGGTGTACCCTTATATGGGGGCTATCCGAAAATATGGACCCATATTTATAATTTTTAGTGGGGAAATTTGGTACCGAATTTCAGCGAATTCGGTTGAAAAACGCGCTCAAGAACCTCAAAATACCGAAAATTGGGGGGGGGGGGGGTACCATTATATGGGAGCTATGCCTAAGCGTGGACCGATAAAGCCCCTCTTCGAACTTGACCTGCCTGCAGACAAAGGACGACTCTATGCAAAATTTTGGCGACCTATCTCAATTCGTTTAGACGGTAGAGTGATTACAACAGACAGGCAGACGGACAGACGGACATGGCTAAATCGTCATAGAATTTTACGCTGATCAAAAATATATGTACTTTATAGGGTCGAAAATGATTATTTCGATGCGTTACAAACGGAAAAACAAAACTAATATACCCTCCATACTATGGTGGAGGGTATAAAAAGACAGCTGTTATTTTTGTGTTTAAAGCTGTTGGATATCCAATATTTAATAATTATCATTAAAAAAATATATAATTTTTTTCTGCATAAAATGAAAATAAATTTAAAAAATTAAATTAAATGTATTATTTTTTTGATTAAAAAAATTCAGAACCGTTTCACCGTTTTTAACATCTGAGTTTTTTTTTATAAAAATTTTAATTTTTTTAAATTAAAAAAAAAATATATATATATATATATATATATATTTTCTCACATTGCTTTTTAAGTAAAAATACAAAAAAATACCAGAGTATATTTTAAGAAATATTCAAAATATATTTGATTTTTCTTTTGTTTTTGATTGGATTAAAATAATAATAATAATTCTGAGTATTTTTATGTTAAAACCCCGCCTAAAATTTCTTAAACAATTTCAAAAACCTCTCAAAAAGTAACCTTAAATTAATAATTTGTATTTATTTCACATTTTAAACACTTTAAAATGTTTCAAAATGTCAAAATATGTATTTTTTGGCGAACCGGTTCAAACCGATTCTGAACCGGTTATGCGAAATTTTCACACCAAATTATTTCTTTTCACCCATAGATATCAATAATCACCAAAATCTATATTTGTTCATTGCTATTTTACTCATAAATCTATAAAAAAAAATATTTAAATTTGAACCGGTTCAAGATAGAAAATTTAATTGTCATGACTTATCATACAAAATTTAATGTCAAAATTAATTCAAATTGACTCGTCATTATTAGTAGACATATACATAAATGTGCATACTATACATTTTTTTGCGAACCGGTTCATGCAGATTCTGAAACGGTTTTCCAAAAAACTGTATATAAAATTATGTGCTTCGCACCAATTACCATTAACAATTTCACGTAATTTATGTAACCACCCAGAAATCGTTTAAATATGCTTAAAAGTACTCAAATCACCGATTTTTGACGAACCGGTTTTGAACCGGTTCTGAACCGGTAATTCAAAATTTTGGTACCAAATGATTTCTCTTGCCCTATTAACACCAGATATTAATGAATTTATTTTTTTAAATCGATTTTAACACCGGGTTTTGAGCGGTTTTTTTTTAATTTTTAAAAATCTGAAAAAAATTTCTACATTTTTTAATGGCAAAATTTTTATAAATTCTAATTATTTGTTTATTATAAAACCTATATCAAAAAATAGTACACATATTATGTAATTTTACACCATTTATGTGACAAATATGTTCGAAGAGAATTATCTTCAATTTTAAACTAGTGGGAAAAACTCAAATATAAATGGCCATACATATGTAAATATGTATGTGTGTTTTTCATGACAGACAAAGCAAAGAATTAAACATACATATAAAAATAACTAATGTTCAACAATGATAAAAAAAATTAATAGTAGTGGTGGTGATGGTTAGCCGCCAGACAAATGCAGCCGCCATTGTTGTGTTTATGACGGCCCTGGCCACAACAACAACACACACTGCATATTAAAGCAAAATACAAAATTTACAACAAGTCACTAACCTCCCGCTCTTTTACAACAATGATATCTGCAAGAAAACATAAGCAAACATTTAACTAGAGCTGGCGTCGTCAAATGGACAGAACTAGCCGAATAGGCAGTGAGGCAGGCAACAATAAAAAAATAATACATTGAAGGCACAATGAAATGTGTTTAATCACCACTTGGCCTAATCCAGAAAAAAAGGAATAAAAAAAAATCCATAAAAATTGAAAAAGCGAAAACATCGAGTGTTCGGCCGAACATAACAAATTAACCACGCGAAAGTTGTAGCCCATCATAAAATAAATGTAGGACCCCAATGTACAAATTTTTGGACAAGAGGGCCGCTCTGTGATTTAAAAACGTGGCAACACGTCACCATCATCATCATGCATATCAGAATGTGTTGTTGTGGCATTTATGGCCTCCTCAGAGTCCAACATGCCCTGCTGTAACAATTGGTTCAGTCGCCACCTCAATTATTGTTGTTTGTTGAAGAACTTTAACTCAAAAAAAAACTGAAAAAAGTATTTTAAATGTGTGCATCCAGTTTTAATTCTTATGACTCCCTGAAATTACAACAATAGCAACAACCACAACGTTCACATGTTGCGTGCTGAAGGCCCATTATCATGCAATGGCAATGGTGTAGTTGTTGCATTTTCAATGCGTAGTTCGTTCGTTCTTTGGTAAACAAAATTGGAATTCTTTATGCAAAGTAAAAAAAAAAACAAAAAAACAAAAAAAACAACAATACCAACAAAAAATGAAGGTATAATTCTGTTACACCCAGCCAATTGATTGAGCATGTTGCCACATGCAAATCACTTGAAAGGCATGCCAAAGTAAATACAACAACGACGATGAAATCCATTAACCTAACCGAGAATAGCCTGAAACTCTTACAACGTTGTTGTGTTATAAACTTGTTTAAAAAAAAAAATGTTTTATCGATAGTTTTGTAACATTGTTGTAATTTAAAAATTTTGAACGAATTGAAATGTTATATTACCACAAATGGTGTTGTGTGTTGCATATTAATGATGAACGAACCATGCATTAGCATCGAGAAAATTCTTAAAAGAGAAATTTAATTATTCCAATGGCATTCGATTTTATTAACAAATTATTTTTTTCCAAAGAAGAAAATTCTCTAGAATTTAAAAAGAAATGAGAAATTTAATGCAATTTTATTTTTAAAAAAAATAGTTTTCTTTTTCCCTGAAAAACTCAAATCAAAAATGGAAATCCCTTCCAAATTTCTCTAAAAACCTCTCCAAAAAGTAACCTTAAATTAATATTTTGTATTTATTTCACATTTTAAACACTTTAAAATGTTTCAAAATGTCAAAATATGCATTTTTTGGTGAACCGGTTCAAACCGGTTCTGAACCGGTTATGCGAAATTTTTACATCAAATCGATTCTTTTTCGCCATAGAATCCAAAAATCACAAAATCTAATTTTTTTCTTTGCTAATTTACTCATAAAACCATAAAAATGTACAAATTTGAACCGGTTCAATATAGAAAATATAATTATCCTGCCTTATCATACAAAATTTAATGTCAACATTAATTCAAATTGACTCCTCATTATTTGTAGACTTATAAATAAATGTGCATACTATACATTTCTTTTGAACCGGTTCATGCAAATTCTGAAACGGGTTTCCAAAAAAAAGTGTGTATAAAATTAAGTGCTTCGCACCAATTACGATTAACAATTTTATGTAATTTATGTTCTTAATGAGTCTACTATTCATTTGAAATGGAAAATTTGCATAACCGGTTAAAACCCGATTTGAACCGGTTCAACAAAAACACCCAAGTTGGGACGTTTTAAGCCATTTTAAGTCATATTTTGACTAAATTTAACAAAAAATTGGTTAATAAAATTCAGAAAATTTAAAACCGGTTCGCCAAAAATTTAAATTTTTAATTATTAAAAATTTCTCATTTTTATTTTTTAACAAAACTTTCTCTATTAGATTTGCTTATAAAAAATACGTTTTCAAAATTTTTTTCCAATCGAAATTCCAATTTTTATATGGAATTTATTATAACCGGTTCGCAAAATATCATTACGATTGCTAAATTCCACGTAATTTGTGTTTATAATGCACCTACAAATCATTTAGATCAAAATTTCACAAAACCGGTTCAGAACCGATTTGAACCGTTTCGCTAAAAATAACCAATTTTTATATTTTAAACAATTTTATGTCATTTTACATGTAAAATTTTTAATAAAAATCACAGTTTACATAATTTGGACCGATTAGAAAAATTTAAAAAAGGAAAAAAATCGGTTTTTATTTTTTGTATAAAAATTAAATATTTTTTGTGAGTTTTTTTTACAAATATAGTACTTAAATATTAAATTCAATTATAAAATTCTTATTTTATTTTTTTCCCAATTTTTCTAAAATATTTCTGTAGATTTTTGTCATAACCGGTTCACTAAAATTTATTACGTTTGCAAATTTCTTGGTGATTTATGTCCATAATGCATCTACAAATCATTTGAAACCAAAATTGAACATAACCGGTTCAAACCCGTTTTGAACCGGTTCGTTGAAAATGCTCAAATTTGATAATTAATTGAATTTTGAGTCATTTAAAATGAAACATGTTTAATAAAAATGACACTTCTTTTAAATTGGAGCAATTTAACCAATTTTAGAAATTTTATTTAAAAAATATATTTTCTTTTAATTTTTTATAAAAATATTTTTTTTTTTTTAATTTTATGCGATTTTCTAAACAAATTTTATTCAGGAATAAAAATTCTTAAATAATATTGTATTATAAAATTTCATATTATAATTTTTTTTTTAATTTTTAATTCCAATTTTTATAGATTTTAGTCATAACCGGTTCACTAAAATTAATTACGTTTGAAAATTTCTTGGTGATTTATGTTCATAATGCATCTACAAATCATTCGAAACCAAATTTGGCCATAACCGGTTCAAAACCGGTTTGAACCGGTTCGCCAAAAATTTTAAATTCTCATATTTTAAACACTTCTGAGTCATATTTGCATAGTAATTTTAATAAAAAATGGTTTTAAGGCAATATTTACTGGTAATAAGAAATGTTTCCCAAAAAAAAAATAAATTAAATTATGACCAATAAAAAATCTCCATATTTTATAAAACTGGTTCTAACCATTCCCACCTCATTGAACATGATCGATTTGTATGGCCTTTAATGTTAAATTAATGTAGCAAGCCAAAAGATTATCTATAAAATATTTCTCTTTCCAATTCGTTTTTTTTTTTTTTCTTTACTTGGCCTCATTTGTTGCCCATTAGAAAAATTATCTATTTCTATCTCAAGTAACGGTTATTTAATAGACATTGACAAACAATGGCGCTTGTTAGGTAACTTCTTGTGACTCTTCCAGTGGCATTGTTTAATTTTTTTCCTTTACATTCATTTACAATTTTTTTCCACTACTCTCTCTCTCGACATGTCTCCATTAATTAGCCGCCTTAGATTTATATGAAATTTGCCAGCCAGAGGTTTTTTTTGTTGTTTTCCTATTTCTTTGTCTTTGTGCCGATTGCCGACGAGTCAAGCTGGGAAAAGCATTTTAAAAAATATCTTGGTTAACCGTAATCCACAATTACAAAGTAATGAATTCATGATTCTGTCTTTTCGTTTCCATGGTTAAAAGGTTGATTAATCGAGACAAGGCAAAAAAAGAAACATGGTGACCGGAATGTTTTTTTTCTACTTCTCACAAGCCATTAAAAATCTAATGTAAATTGTTTGTTCAACATATGGTTTGTAATAAATCAAGAAAAAACATAAAAAATTATATTTTTATTTGTCCTCAAGTTTTTAAGTGCAAATTATGATTATCAAAAAAAAAAAAAACTTATTAAAGCGACTGTGCCTGCCTTGCACACTCATCAAAGCGAATCCATAATTTAAATTAAAAAAAAACCAAACATTTTCAAAAAAGATTTCATTTGAGATGTTCGCCTAACTACTTATTTGTATGGCTGGCTGGCTGCTGACAAACTGAATGAATGACTGGTTCATCTGTCTGTCTGTCTGCCTCAATGACTAATGATTCAATTTTTTTATTCATACATCTGCCAATTTTTTTTCATTTCTGTATTTGCTGATTATCACTTATGTTGATCTTCATCATTGCGGTGGATGTGGGTTTTCGATTCGATACCTCTCACAAGTCAAGTGTAATAATCATAAAAAAATCTGTGTCATTCGTACATTATATGATTAAATATTTAAATAGGATTTCTATAAATAAAAACCAAACTGAAATTAATATAATTGAATATCATTTTTTTTATTTTTTTAATTTCAGATACTTCATATGAAAAAGCATGCAGGCGTGGCTCAGCACCAGCGACACCCATATTGGGTCAAAAACAAAATCAACAGGAAAACAATACCACATCAAGATTTACGAATTTCTTTTCTAAAAGGTGAGTATTTTTCGAATTAATTTTAATAGATAATAAATTAAATAAAATCCAAATCATTAATTTCTAAGCATAAACCGGTTCATATTATCATTCAATTGTTTTCAATTATCATAAAGTCTTTAAAAAGAAAAATTACGTGCAAAAACCTGAAATTAAAACCGAGTAACCGGTTCCAAAATAAAAGTAACCGGTTCTGAAATACAAGTAATCGGTTTAGAAATGCAACCACAGGCTTTAAATTTTATTTAAAACAAATTTTACATTCAAATCGACGGGTAACCACTTAGAAAGTAAAAGTAACCGGTTCTGAAATGCAAATAATCGATTCGAAAAATTTTGCAAACGAATCCATAGACTTGTAATAATATTTACAACATAATGACATATCAAAATCACCGGGTAACCATATTAAAAGTGAAAGTAACCGGTTCTGAAATGCAAGTAATTATTTTGTAAATGTGTTACAAATGCTTCCGCAGTCATTTAATTATATTTTCAACGTATTACACATTTAAATCACCGAGTAACCACTTCAAAAACGAAAGTAACCGGTTTTGAAAAGCATGAAATCAGTTTGCAAATGTATTAGAAATTCATGTACCGATATTTAATTTTATTTTCAACAAATTGCACATGAAAATAGTCGAGTAACCACTTCAAAAACGAAAGTAACCATTTGTAAAATACATGAAATCAGTTTGTAAATATATTACAAATGCATTCGCAAATGCATTAATAATATTTTCAATAAATTACACATTAAAATTACCGGGTAACCACTTTAAAAGTGAAAGTAACCGGTTCGAAAATCCAAGTGATCAGTTTGTAAATGTATTACAAATGGATTCACAAACAGTTAATTACATTTACAATAAATAACACATTAAAATAGACGGGTAACCGATTTAAAAATCTAAGTAACCGGTTCTCAAGTCTAAGTAACTTGTTCGAAAACACACGTAAAATGTTCATAGATTTTTTTAAAACGTGTCTGTAAATTTTTAATTGTCTTTTTTATTCAACTACGTGGGTATAACAGACGAGTAACCGCCTGAAAATACCAAGTAATCGCTTAAAATTTACTAAAAAGTTTAATATTATAATTTGTTTAGCTTAGGAAATCGTTTCACAGTATTATATTTGCACTTATATGAAATTTTGCTACGCTAAATATCGAGTAACCGTTTGATATCATCAAGTAATCGGTAGAAAAAAAATGTAAAATAATTGAAAAAATTATTATTTAACTTAGGAAAATATTGTACCGCATTATATTTGTAATTATATGATCATTTGTTGCCAGAAGTACCAAGTAACCGTTTAAAAATATCAAGTAACCAATGCCAAAAGTTTAAAAATAATCTCAAAAATGTTTTCCTTATATTCATGTGGGATTTGTTTGTAAAATTTTGTATTAGAAACCAAAGTAATGAAAAGTAACCGTTTAAAGATACCAAGTAATCGTTTAAAACATTTGGAAAAATTAAGATTTTTAATTTGTCGAGCTATGAAAAATTTTGCGGAGTATTTTATTTGTGATTTTATGAAAATAAATTGTATTAAAGAACGAGTAACTGTTTAAAAATTGTTGAGTAATCGTTATCAAAAATGTTTAAAATTATTCAGAAAACTCCCCGGCTATGTAAAATAGTTATTTTTTCATACATTTTTCCAATAGATACCAAGATATGGACAAGTAACCGCTTATAAATATCAAGTAATCGTCTCAAAAATGTCGAAAACAAATTGTTTTATAATTCAATTAGCTTGGAAAAATAGTTGCGTAGTCGTTCATTTGTATTTTTATGGAAATTTACAGAGGAAAATAGGCAAGTAACCGTTTAAAATTTTTTGAGTAACCGTTACGAAAAGTCATTAAATTGTCTTTTGAAAAGTTTGTAGTTATATTAACACTATATTCAAGGCATTTTAAAGCTCCTTGGGACCAAGTAACCGATTAAAACCCGCGAGTAACCGTTTAAAAATTTTGAGTAACCGTTACGAAAAGTCATTAAATATTCATTTAAAAGTTTATAGTTATATTCACACAATATTCAAGGCATTTTAAAGCACCTTAGGGTCAAGTAACCGATTAAAACATGCGAGTAACCGTTTACAAATTCTTGAGTAACCGTTACGAAAAGTCGTTAAATGTTAATTTAAAATTTTATAGTTATATTTACACTATATTCAATACATTTTGAAGCTCCTTGGGGCCAAGTAACCGATTAAAACCCGCAAGTAACCGGTACCAAAAATCAAAAAATTGTGTCTTAATTTCCCGGTTTCTTTTTCCAAATCATGTCTGTGCCAGGATTCAAGATTTTTATGTTCAATAAAGTTTTGAAGGGCGTTCATTTCATGGAACACACCCTTCGTTTGGCCTGGAAATACCCTCCCCCCAAAAAAATCGTGGCTTTTAGCCAACAACAAAAAAATATTCGTAAAGGAAATTGACAATAAAAATAGGAAATTGGTAATAAAAAAATAAACTAAAAGCCAAAATGATTCATTAGGGCTTCCTACTACCACTTTATTATTATTTTTTGTACACTTGCCTGCCTGCCTGCCTGCCTTAATGGGAGTCTGACGAGAAGGGGTGTTTTTTTATGGATAATGGCTAAATGCCAGCTGGGCGAATTCAAGTAGTTTTGGTTTTAAGTTAGGTTATGGTGTTACTTAACTATTGACAAGCTGCAGCAACTCTATCTCGATTTTCCGTTTGACTCTAAGCCAAACAACAAACAATTTGTTATGGCCAATAAATGAAAAGTGGCAGCAGCAGTTTCTGTTAACACAGACGACAGGTATCTAACTACCGATTTTCGTCGGAGTCAAACTGTGTGTGTTATTTTGGCAAAGATAATCCCGAAGAGAGGAAGGGGAGAGGTATGGAAATTTATGGAAAATTGTTTCCAAATTCCCCCCTCCAGCTTTGTAGAGGCTTGTTACACATTTCCATGGCTTATTTGCCATTTATCGCCTAACTTATGCTGCTGTTAGCCACCATTCAAAGAGGAGTAGCCACTTTGCATAGTGGAGGAAAAAGAAATATTAGTCACACACAAAGCCGCCGAGTTGTTGTTGCTCTCTTTGTTGTTGGCCATTTGAATTTTGAATAGACCGTTGCTTTTTAAAAATTCTCGCTTTGTTGTCTGTCTGTCTGCCTGTGTATTTGTGGCATCAACACAACACAATTTTTCTTCATGTACAGGTTTTTCTATTTTGTTTTTGTTGTTGGTGTTTTTCTTGTTGTTGTCGTTTGCCTCAAAGCCACTGAACCAACAAATCAAGTTAACAAAAGCTTACATGAACAAAATTCAGTAACAGCTTGCCTCTCAACTGGCTTTTTGCCACATTAATGTTGAAGAAGGTGGCTCTGGCTATAGAGGGGTTGAAGGTGGGATGGTTGTGCATGGCTGTGGACAGCTAGAAGGTTTTTTTTGGTGGTGGTAACTTTATTGGTGCAACCACATAAAGCACACCAGCTGTGCTTCTTCTGATGCCGCTTGTTTGCGGTTAAGTCTTTGTTTTTTTCGATTTTGTCCAATTTTTTTCTAAACCGCCAACAAATAGACCGACAAACAACGACCAAGAGACCCGAGGACTCAGGGAGAAAAATGTGTGAATGCTAGTCATTTGAAGGCAAAATTCTGCAGTGGTGGTGTTCGTAGTCGCGTTGATGATGATAGAGTTTTCTGTGAGTTTTGTTGTTGTTGTTTTCTGTTTGAGTCTCTAGTTAGTGAAGTGCACAAGTGCACCTTTCAGTAGCTTTTGATAGATCACTCGAATTTTTTTGCCAAAAGGGGTCTGTTCTCATTAATCGGCTTTTTGACGATATTTATGTGTGGCAAAATTGGCTGGCATCCATGTGGCTTGATGGGCCTTTTATGAACTTTAGGAAACAAAGGAACAGAACAGAAAAAACGATGAACGTAATGGCAATTCAGGGAGTGTAGCTCCCTGAAATTATTGGGAACTTAAAATTTATCAAAAAGAAAATATTTTATAAATTTTGTAACGGGTTTGAGACGGTTTTAGGTATATTTGGTAGTTGAAAGTACTTTATTTAGCTTTTATATTAAAAAAATGTAATTTTGAAAAAATTTAGAACCGGTTCAGATTTTTTTCGAACCGGGTTAAAACCGGATTTCGTTGAAATGTTGCTAAAATATTAATATGCTATGTTGTTCAATTAAAAATATACATTCTTAATAATAAAAAATGTAATTTGTTACTAATGGATTATTTTTTACCCGGGTTTTAAAAGCATATAGCGGTTATTAAACGGGTTTGAGCCGATTTTAGGTATATTTTAGAATTAAAAGTATTTTATTTAGCTTTTAAAATCCATAAAAAAGGATTTATACAAAATCGGATCCGGTTCTGATTTTTTTCGAACCGGGGTAAACCCGGGTTTCGTTGAAAATTTTGCTAAAATATTAATATGTAATGTTGTTCAATTAAAAATATAATTTCTAAATAATAAAAAAAAATTCAATTTCTAAACAGAGGTTTATTTTTGAACCGGTTTTAGAAAGAATTTATCGGTTTTTAAATAGTTTTGAGACCATTTTAAAGTCCTTTCCTTAACTTCAAAATACCAAAAAATTGGATTTGGAAAAAATTGTAACCGGTTCTGAATTTTTTCGAACCAGGTTAAAACCGGTTCTTATTAAAAATTTGATCAAAATTTCAATAAGTTATGTTATTCAACCAAAAATATAAAAACACAACCACAAATTTCTAACAAATGGATTATTTTTAACCCGGGTTTGAAACGCATGTAGCGGTTATTAAAATGGGTTAAGACGATTTTATGTATATTTTGAAATTAAAAGTCTTTTATTTAGCTTCTAAATTCCATAAAATAGGAATTGGAAAAATATTGGAACCGGTTCTGATTTTTTGGAACCGGGTTAAAACCGGGTTTCGATGAAAAATTTACTTAAATATTAATAAGTTATGTTGTTTAACTATAAATATAATAACCACGAATTTTTAACTAATAAATTATTTTTGAACCGGGTTTGAAAACCATGTAGCAGTTCTAAAGCGGTTTTAGCCAATTCTACGCTGAAATACCTTATTTTAGATATTAAAAACTCAGTATAGGCTTTGAAATTAGATAAAAATAGTTTTTTAGGATTTAAAAACAATTTGTTTCTGAATTTTTTCAAACCGGGTTAAAATCGGATTTAGTTAAAAAATGTACGAAAATATTAGTAAGTTATGTTATTCAAGCAAAAATATAATAAGACAACAAGAAATTTCTAGCAAATGGATTATTTTTGAACCGGGTCTGGAACCGGTTCCGATTTTTTTTGAACCAGGTTAAAACCGGGTTTCTTTTAAAAATTTGCTAAAATATTACAAAAAAATGCTTTTCCACTAAAAATATAATTCGACAACCACAAATTTCTAACTGATTAATTATTTTTGAACCGGGTTTGAGAAGAATATTTCGGTTATTAAAAGGTTTTGGGACGGTTTTATTTATAATTGGGCATAAATGTCCTTTGTTTATCTTCTAAATTCCAAAAAATAAAATTTGAAAAAATATTGGACCCGGTTCAAATTTTTTTGAACCGGTTTTCGTTGAAAATTTTTGCTAAAATATTAATAAGTATTGATTTCCAACTAAAAATATAATATGACAACTACAAATTTCTTATAAATGGAATATTTTTGAACCGGGTTTGAAAAAAATATATCGGTTATGAACCGTTTTCACACATTTTTTTGAAGTTGAAAATACTTTATTTACCTTCTAAATGAAATAAAAATAGTTTTTCTATGATTTGCAAGAAATTAGAACTGGTTCACATTTCTTTCGAACCGGTTTAAACCCGGGTTTCACTGAAAAATTTGCAAAAATATTACTATAATACGTTATTGATGTAAGAATATAAATATACAACAACAAATTTCGCAGCAATTTGAACCGGTTTTTGAAAATAATTTATCGGGTTTTACACGGTTTTGAACAAACCGGATTTTACACAGTTTAAACAATTTTTAACTTTAATTTTGTCTTCTTTTTTTTACTAATTCCAATATTTTTTCTATTATTTTCAGAACGAATGCTTTGAAACGTACAAAGTCTGTTACCAAATTAGAACGCACTAAACGAGGTTCGGGAGGCTTACGCGGCTCTCGTTCACACGAAAGTTTATTATCCAGTCATGCAGTAATGTCAACCATAGGTAAGTTCTATCGCTCTCTCTCTCTCTCCCGAATATCAAACTAATTTTTTTCTTTTTCTCCCAGATCTCTCTTGCACCGGTGCTGTGGGTGTAGCACCCGTCCACCAATCGGTATTGGGTCGCCGTTATTGTTTCCAAGTACGTGGTGGACCACGCGGTGAACGTTATTACTCCTGTGGCTCACGTCAGGAACGTGATTTATGGATCTACTCCCTACGCAAATCGATTGCACCAAATGCTGAACACACCCGCCACACCGATAACTCCCTAAAAATGTGGATATACGAGGCCAAAAATCTACCACCAAAGAAAAAATACTTTTGCGAACTGCATCTGGATAAGACGCTGTATGGTCGTACCAGTGTAAAGCTACAAACTGATTTGCTGTTCTGGGGCGAATATTTCGATTTTCCCGATATACCTGATATCAATGTGATTACGGTGAATGTATTCCGCGAAGTGGAAAAGAAAAAGAAACGTGACAAACATATGTTTGTGGGTTCGGTGAAGATACCCATCCATGAGGTGACAACACGTCTCTTCTCCGAAGATTGGTATCCGATATTGAGTGAGAAAAACGATAGCCTCAATCGTAATGGCAAGGAAGTGATACCCACATTGCGGATTAAATGTCGTTTCCAAAGTATTGATATATTGCCCATCAATGTGTATGCGGATTTCTTGACCTATTTGAAGGAGAACTATAAGAAGGTGTGTGAAACCCTGGAACCGGTGATTGGTGTTAAAGCCAAAGAAGATATTGGCCAATCATTGGTATTGTTGATGCATGCCCAGGGTTTGGCGGGAGCCTTTCTCACTGATGTTGTTGCTTTGGATTTGTTGCGTGTCGGTGATCAACGTTTGACCTTCCGCGGCAATTCTTTGGCCACCAAGAGTATGGAGGCTTTCTTGAAACTGACTGGCGAACAATATTTGCAAGACACTTTGGCTGGGCCCATTAATGAAATCATACAATCGGATCGTGATTGTGAAGTGGATCCCACCAAAGCGACTGGTTCGCTGCAAAGACAACAGGCCTCATTGAGGGCTGCCGTGCGCAATGCCTGGCAATGTATCTATGAGTCACACAAGAATTTCCCCACACAGTTGCGTAACTGTTTTGCCACATTCCGTGAACGATTGGAGCAATTGGGTCGGCAAGATATGGCTGATAATTTGATATCGGCATCCATCTTTTTGAGGTTCTTGTGTCCGGCCATATTGTCGCCCAGTCTGTTCAATATTACCAATGGTGAGTTGAGGATTTCTTTAAATCAAATTAGGTTTCCTTATTTAACTTTTGTTTTTTATCTCCCTTTCAGAATTACCGTCATCCCGAGCCACCCGTAACCTTACCTTGGTCGCCAAGACTCTGCAAACCTTGGCCAATTTCACCCGTTTCCAGGGTAAAGAGAACTTCATGGAATTCCTCAATGATTTCCTGGAGCAAGAGGCTCCCAAAATGAAAGAATTCCTCCAGAATATTTCCACCCGCCCTGAACACACAACTCCTGAGTCCATCTTGGATTGGGCCGGTTACATTGATCAAGGCAAACAATTGTCCATACTCCATATGCTGTTGAGTGAAAGTGTTTCCAAATTGCCCGAGGCCCGTCAACATGACCTGGACCCCTTGCAGCATATTTTGGATGAAATAACCAAAGCCAAAGAAAGCAACAACTATATGCAACACATGCCCTGCAACAACATGATGATGATGTCAACCTCGTCGACAAGTGAAAATCAAGAGAATCGCAACCCAGATGAAATGATGACCTCACAGAGTTCAGCTCAAAGTGGTGTGGTCCAACAGCAGGCCCAACTGGCCCAGCCTCAGCATGCTGTGGTCACCAAACCCATACCAGCTGAAAGGGGCATTATGCGCGGTGTGCTCACTCCCAGCTCTTTGGAAAAGAACATTTTCCGTTACAATGATCCCACAGTCAATGGTTTACTGCAACAGCAACAACAACAACAGCAGCAGCAACAACATGCCAATTTGGATAAACGCCACTCTAATTCGCAGACCTCCATTGCTGGTCTGGCCTATACGGGTGGCATGCAACATGCCCAAAGTCAAACTTCAATTGCCTCCTCGTCCCAGCTAATGATGGCCGGTGGAGTGAATCACCACTGTCCTCCCGCACCCAATGCCAGTGCTACAAATACCATGGATCGTTTGTATTACACAGCGACCAGTTCCAATGGCAACCTTTCCACTGCCAGCCACAATGGCAATGACAGCGAAGTTAGTTCAGCTGGTGGCCAAGTGCGGGCCACCACCCTACCAAGAGGCAATAACAACTACGACGAGTCCACCGGAGATTTTATACAAATTTCCGGTTTGGACACGAACAGTGCTTTTGTACGCAAATCACCCACTCCTCTGCTGAAAAATCAAGCCAATCAGGCCGGTGGTGTAGTCAGCAGTGCTGTCAGCATGTTGAATGCTTCCCAGCAGCAGAAACTACAACAAAGGAATTTAAATAATTCCTCACTGAGTCTAACGCTCAGCGATCGTACTCCAAGCAAATTGAATTTGGGCATTCCCGATCACTCCAGTTCACCGCTATCCCATAAAATCTCTGCCGCCTATCCTGCTTCGTCGCGTACACGAGATTCAAATCCCAATTCAAACATGCCCATGAATTTGGAGGATTTAGATGATCTCTTTAAGTATGCCGAGGAGCATGCAGTGGTGGGTGAGGTACAACCAGCCTCCTCCTCCTCCTCATCTGGCAAAAATAACAAGGAACAGCTATCGGGTAAAACCAGCCACGGTTCTAGTTCAGGATACCAAAGTATTACCACACAAAGTCGTGAGGACAACAACACAAATCAAAGTCATCAACAAAAATCTGGCATGGCAGCTCCATTGGCATTTAAGAATCCCAGTTATCAATTGCAACAGAATTCATCAACGGCATCATCACAGGGCGGAGGCCACCATCATCATCACCACCATCACCAAAGATCCAACGGCGGCTCGAATAACTACAATTCGGGTTTGAGTGCCCATCAACAGTTGTTCGGTGGCAACAATAACAGTAGTGGTAGGACCAAATCGAATGCTGGTGGTTTGGTGGCAGCTAGGGCCGCATTACTAAATGGTGCCGCCCCACTAACACCCTCTTCCAGTGAGGAACGCTTGTCCACAGATAATTATCACAATTATGCTCCGGTAAATAAGCTGTTGAAATCTCCATCACATGGCCACTTGGATGCCCAGCGTACCTTGAGTGGTGGCAGTACATCATCAGCATCTAGTTCAAATATGCCCGGTTACAACAATGTGTCACAATCACAGCAACAACAACAACGTATGCCCAGAACAAATCCACAATTTAAAAGGGAGGATATTTATGCCCCATTGAACAATGGCGGTGGTGGTAGCAGCAGTTATATGACCTCATCATCGGCTTCGTCGGGTGGCAGCAGTGGTGTCGTGCATCCCGGTACAGTGGCAATTTACAACAATTCCCAAAGGCAGCAGCAACAACAGCAGGGGGGTTCAAACAATTGTGGAGCTTTGGTTTTGGCCAGCAATGGCCGCTATCAAAGGCGTTTGAGTTTAGATTCGGCCAGGACCCTATCGGATAGTTCAACAGATACAGAGGGTAAGAGTGGAGAGAAAGAACATAATAAAGTAATAGTTAATAAAATGTTTTTTATAGGTCAATATCCTCCCCACGAGGGCAACAAGCGTCGCCGCCAACCCCGCAATCATGTCAACAACATTTCAAATGGCCTCCAGTCCTCGAATTTGAATGATCAAAATGGTGAAATCCAATTGTTGCAAGAAACTTTGGATACTTTAAGGCACACCTTGGATCGTGATGAGGCTGAGTTGCGTGATTCCAGCGATGAATTGTTTGCCTTGCAACGTTGCAATGGTTTCAATGGTTGTGGACCAAACGGTGTGGCCAGCCTGACGGCTAACAATTTGAGCTTGCAATCGGAATCGACAATGAGGAGTATTATTGATAGGTAAGATGGAAAAGATAAATGGGATAAATTGGAAATAGTTGTAGGTCTAGAAAGTTGTAGGTCTAGTAGGTCTAGAAACTAACCTCAAAAAAAATATTTAAAAAAATTAAATTTGTTTGTGTAATAGTTTTAAAAAATTTATAAAAATTTATGTTTTTAATTTGAATAAAAATTATTAGAGAAATTGATTTTAAAGACTTATACCCCAAAAATTTAACATCAAAATTGTTTAAAAAATGGTTTTAAAAATATATGAATTATTTTTTTTATTCTTCTAATCCAGTTTGGAAACAATTTCTTTTAATATAACGTATTTGAACACGGAAAACCATTATATTTTAAATGGATTTATATGAATTCGAAAACCCTATAAAATTTTCACAAATTAGGAGTTTTGGTATTTATTTTTTCTTTTTTCAAATAATTTAATGTCTATTTAATTTTAAATTTCAATAAATGGATTTATATGAATTTTAAAAAACATTTTTTTTTTTAAATTAGGGGTTTTGATATTTTTTTTTAAATTTAAAATTAAAAAAAGAAACAAAATAATAAATAGATTTATTGGAATTTAAAAATCTAACCTCAATTTTTTCGAAATATTTAAATGTGGCAATTTTTTAGTAATTCTAGTAAAAATATTTTTTTCTATTAAGGTTTTATTTTAAAAATTTAATAAATAGAAACAAAGGATTTTAAAAAACTATAACCTCAATGATTTTTAACAAATTAGTAGTTTTGGTATTTTTTTACAAATAATTTAGAGTCTATTTAATTTTAAATTTCAATATATGGATTTATATGAATTTTAAAACCTAAAAAAAAAATTTTTTTAGTATTGAACTTTGACCTATTTGTTAGCAATTCTAGTAGTGAAATTAATTTTTTTCTACTCATTTTAACAATTTTTTTTAATAATTGATTGAGGATTCTTTCGCCATTTTCCAAACCTTATCTCAAAATATTATTTTGCCAAATTTGAGGAATTTTCTAACAATTTTGATTCCAAGAAATCTTCTGTTTATATTTTTTTAAATATATATATTTTATATGGATAGACAAAATTTAACTTTAGTAGAATTGCTAAGAAATATGCCAATTAATTTTTTCACAAAAACTTCAATTTGTGGTTTTCAAAATTCACCTTTTTAGAGCAATTTTAATATTTTTTTATTCTATTACCGTTTCTAATTTAAAATTATATAAAACCCAATGTTCAAAGACATTCATATAAATTTTTGAAAACCTAACCTCAAACTAAATTTTTCAAAATTTTTAATTGTGGATAAATTTCTTCGCAATATAAAGGTTTTCATATTTTATTCTAATAGGTATGATAATAAATTAAAACAAAACCTCTTGTTCTTCGATATTTCAGTGAATTTTAAAAAAAAAAACCTAACCTAAAAAAAATATCCAAAAACCTAACCTAATGTGTGGTTTTCAAAATTCACCTCTTTAGTGTTTTTAAAAGCAAATTGATGATGAAATAAATTCCAATGTTCAAAGCCATTTATATAAATTTTTGAAAACCTAACCTCAAACTAAATTTTTCAAAATTCATAATTTTGGTTATTTTTATTTTTTTTAAGAATATAAATAATGTATTATTTTTATTGTAATAAATAGGATACTAAATAAAACCAAACCCCTAGTTCTTTGGCATTTATAAGAAATTTAAAAAAAACCTAACCTCAATTTTTTTCAAAATTTATATTTTCTCCAATTTGTTTAACAATATAAAAGTTTTATTTTTTATTCAAATTTTTATGATAATAAAAAAATACAAAAATTATCCCAAAGACCATTTTTTGTATCCTATCCTCAAAAATGTTTTTGTTTCAAAAGGTTTTTTAATATTTTTAAAAGCAATTTGAAAAATATTTTTTTATATTAGTTATAAATTAAATAATTTCTCTAGTTTCTTTGGCATTTAAATAAATTTAATAATTTTAAACCTAACCTCATTTTTTCAAAATTTAATTTTTATTCCAATTGTTTAAAAATTTTAAAGTTTTCATTTTTTATTCTAATTTGTATGTTAATAAAATTATAAAAAAACAATACTCTAAAGGGTTTTCTTTGATTTTTTTTTTGTTTTAATTCTAACCTCAAAAAATATTTTTTCAATACAGTTTCTTTTTAGTATTTTTAAAAGCATTTTGGAATAAAATATTTTATTCTTGCCATTTTAGAATTTAAAAATAAAAAAATCAGAATGTTTAATGGATTTATATGACTTTTTAAAAAATCTAACCTAAAAAAATTAAAAATATTTCGATTTGGACTACATTTCATATCAATTAATATTTTCAGTATAGTATTTTTAAAATCAATTTGAAATAGATTTTTTATTTTAGTCATTTTCTAATTTAAAAATAAATAAATCCGATTGTTTAACAAAATAATATGATTTTTTTAAAAACTAACCTAAAAAAAATATTAAAAAAAATTTACGATTTTGACTAAATATCATATCAATTAATATGTTCATCTCTTTTTTAAAAAACGATTTGAAATACCTTGTTCAATGATATTTTTAGATTTTTATATTATTTTTTTTTTTTTTTTAACCTAATCTCAAAAAATGTTTTCAAAATTTTCTCATTTTGTTTAATATTCTTGTGAGATTTTTTTTTTAAATTTTTTACAAAACCCTTAACCCAAAATCTGATATTAATGTATTTGTTTCTTTTATTTCTTCCAGATTAATAACCATGGAGGAGGAATTACGACGTGAGCAATTGAAAATGTCGCTGGCATTGTCACACAAGCAGCGGGTAATTGAGGAACAACAGGGTCAAATTGCTGCCTTGGATGCAGCCAATAGCCGTTTGCTGAGCGCCTTGACTGTGCTAAGGCAACGCTATGAGACACAACATCAACAGCAAAATCAAACGCAGCAATAAGTTTAGCAATTAACTAAAATATTTATCAAAAACACAAAAAAGAAAACTGAAAACTTAGCTTTGAAGTTATTGCTCCCCCACACACACACCTCACCTCTTCTTTAAGAATCTGTATAATCTATTAAAAATAATTTTTATTTGTATTTTTAACTGCTGTTTTACCTGCTCCTGTCTCCTGTATTTATATATTTATAATTTTTAAAAGAAAGTCTTTAATGTTAAGTTTTAAAACAAAAAAAGTATTTTAATATCTGTTTTGAAAAATAATGGAATTTCCCCCTTTAAACTAAAAACAAAACAAAAAATCTACAATCCCCCAATTCTCTTAAAGAGTGTTTTTCATTTTTAAGTTAATTCAAAAAAAAAATAAAAATTTATTATATATATTAAAAAATAAAAAATAGTAATTTATAATCACCTCTACCCCCAACAAAGAAAATTTCAGTAGTGGGTATTGTTTTTTACGAAAATTTTGCTATTTTTTAAATTTAATTTCTCTTTTTTGGCCTAATTTTAAGTTCTTAATACCCTCTTTTTTCTTGTATTGTATGCTAAAAATATAATTTTATAATTTATAAATATTATTAAATTTTAAGCTATAAAACAAATTATATATAAAACAACAAACCTGTTTCTTTAGAAGCGATTACAAAAAATAAAAATAAAACATTTTTAAATATTTAAAAGAATAAAATTTGCAAAAAAAGAATAATCACAAAATGTTACAAAACCTTGATTTTATATTTAATCAAAACAAAACAAATTTTAAAATCTGTAAAATATTAATTTTTTTTTATTATTATATTCTATATTTTATATAAATATGTATGTTATAATTTATAAATAATAATAATTTTAACCAAAGTTATAATTTCATGAAGCACCTCAAAGGGTTAAACGCCATTCCATGGTGGTGGCTCTCTTTGTTGTTGTGTTCTTTGCGGTAAGAAAATTGTAAAATTTTCCTGCTGTGTTTTTAATTTTTAACTTGTAGTCGTGTGTAAATGTTTGTCTCTATGTTTTCCACCACAACACCAATACAACAACAAAAATTTAATATATTTAATTTTTGTTTTATTTTTTTTATTAATTTTAAATATATAGTTAAACAAAACTCAAATATAACAAACAAAAAAATTCAATAAAAACGAAAGCTTTTATTTTACAAAAATCAATGGCTTTTAAATTTAAATTTAACAAAAAAGAAAAACAAAATATAAATTAAAAAAGCAAAAAAAATTAAAAAGCAATAACCAAAAACCAACAACAATATTATAAAAAAAAAAACAAAAATTAACTAACTACCATAAACCGGACTCCTCCTATCTATTTTCTTCTAATACAAAACCAAACACTCCATTTTCCACAAAAATCTAAATAAGGCGAATCAAACAGATATGGATATAAAGAAACCCTTCAAAGTCGAAAACTAAATTATGGTCCAAATTTTGAACCCAAAAATCCAAATTTTTAACATCTAACATATTTATTTTATTACAAACATCTCCCTTTTTAGTTATTGTATTTTTTTCCTTTCTCCATTTCATTTCCGAACCCAAGTTGCTTTATATATAAAATAATTATAATTATAAATATATTAATATTCGTTTGTTTTTAAGTGTTTTAATTAGTATTATTAAGCGAAACAATCGTCCTCGAACGATCAAATGACACCAACCAACAGAAAAACTATATTTAAACAAAAACCAATTTTTTTCCCAAAAAAATTATTAAACTAAACAAATCTATTGATAAATAAAATACACACACACAAATATTTATGAAATATAAAATTTGAGTTTTTTTACTTATGGCAAATGTCACACAATGGTAGTCTGGTTGGGGTTTTTTGAAATCAATCGAGTACCAGTTTGGGAGTACCAGAACGAGTGGTGCCATTTTCGAACTTGATTTAGAGTGGATAAAATTACGACGATGTGCAAAGTTTGGGTCAAATCGACATTTCATTCGCTTAATATTGGATGCATAAAAATGGAAAATTTTGACCAAATGTTGGGTAGGTACCACAAGGAGTGAACCAATGTGTTCCATCTTTAGACTTGATCTGGGCTTAGTAAAAATAATAGGTTGTACAAAATTAATTTTCAGCAAAATGTTGGATCAGTTTGTGTGAGAGTGGACCTATATTTCCCATCTTCAAACTTAATTTAATTTTGGAAGAAATATTACAATGTGAACAATTTGGATTAAATCGGGAACTCCATTTACTTCATATTTGATTAACAAATTTTCCAAATTTTGACACTTTGGAAGTGTAGTCACATCCGATGTTGACAACATTGGGGAGAAGAGAAAACTTAAATGTGTGTGACATATTATACAGGTTCTTGGTTGGGAACCTGTGTTTGCCCACAATAATAGGTAGTTTATGTAGTTCAAGCCAGAGACCTTATATTTTACTGTCCAAGGTTTCTGTATTAACCCAATTTTATACAGTTGAGTACGGTTAAAGCTAACTAGTAGGGACCAGGCAAAAAAGTTCGTTATAGAAGAAGTTCGTTATATCCAAGGTAAGGCAAAACATAGGCTTGACAGAATAAATACATACCGTCTCCCTGATTGACCTCTGTCAATTGTCCTCCAGTAAACGGCTCCCTCCCTTTTGTTGCTAGGTGTTTCTTCCTCTTCACTCTTCATGGCATTCTCTTCTCTAATCATTGCCTTCCTAATCTTGAAGAAGACTGCGTTAGACACGTAATACATCCTGCCTTAGTCTTGATCAGACTTGTCATTAAAGAACTGTCTAGGCCCACCACAAGTAGAGTTCCATCTTCGTTCTCCTCGCTGTGGTAGACTTCCCATTTCTTCTCCAGCTGTATTCTGTTCAGTAGACCAAAGATTTCCAACAGGCGTTCTGTCGCGACTCGCTGACCCATTTTCTGACGAAATCTATTGCCTTTTGTACTTGAGGAAGGTCGTGTTTCCTCGCCAGTTTAAGTTTGATTCTCTCGTTTATCGGGACGATATCTGCCACTGGTTTCCTCATAGCTTCTATGCTCGTTTATAAATCAAACTCTAGCATTAGATAGTCCCTGCAGCTATCCAGATCAATGGGGTCGCCCCTTCTCCATGCAATTATTGTTTACCACATCTTTCACCTCATTGTGGCTCTCTCTTTTTTAGTTTTCCAGACGCGATGTTTTCGTGGATCACTGCATATCATAGCTCGCCCCTTTCACGCTACCTTACCATATGTGCCGCGCTGTCTTCCTCTTACGTGGATTCCGATTATTAATTTTTGAGTAGCACGGCTACACGGAGACTCGGATGCAGTGCTCGTCTTCTCGATATTACAGTCGGCATCGCCACCTTCAGTTGGTAGGCTATGCTTTCTCTTCCTATTAGTCAACGGGAAGTTCTTTTTGCGGGTTTTGCGTTCGCCTGCTCTTCCTAAGACCGAATCCTCTTTGCCATTTCCTAGGAAGTGAAGGGGCCGTAAGGTTTATCCTTCTGAGCATTAGCTTGCTTTTCAGTCTTGTTTTTTTTCGGTTCATTCTGGCAATTTGCGTTTCGGATAACTGCTTATTTCTTGTAGTGAACGATGGCGATTTCCTCGCGCACCTAACCATCTTATCAGCTTCTGTTTTCCTTCGGCATTCTAAGACGGTTGTATTTGTCTTTGAAATCTCTAAGATTCTTTTAGCCCAGTTGAACAATTCACATTCTCATTTTTATTGCAAAATTTCTTATTCGATTTGAGATCTTAAATTTTTCTTCCAATTTCAAAGCCATCAAACTTTACCCGCAACAACCTTTTAAACAAATCCATATTAAATGGTTTCCAATTGCACTCTGTTTACCAAAGCCACAACCCAACAAGAAGTGGCCATCCCATGTTGCCATATTGTCTGTGTTTATTTCATATTACCAGACATAGATAAAATTAGTAGATAATTGCTATAGATAAATCAATACACCATATCCAATGAACGACTGAAAAAAATTTATTTATCATCTGCACCTGAAATCTAGATGTCGCTGCTGCATTTATAGTCGAAATCGTTTATAATGACAGTCAAGGAACAGGCAATAAACGATATGTAATAAAGAGGACAACTATTTCGGGACCTTCGACTTATATATATTTTACAGCGGTGATATTTTTTGGAGTTAAGGGAAAGACACATACAGGGATTTGAAGCATGACATATTAAGTTGGCATTGTATTATGTAAAAGAATAAAGGAGAACGGCGTCCAAATTTAAATTTGCCTCTGAATTTTCTTTATAAATTGACATATCGTACAACGAAATAATAGTACATTTACATTGTACTGGATGTCGTTAAACCAGTGGGTTTAAATTGTCAAGTCCGTTACATATTTTCCAAGTAAATTCTCATAAAATAGATTAACAGCCTGTTTTTGTAAAATTCCAAACGAACGAATTCGAGTGACTTACGACCAAACCTTTATTTATGTTTATAAATGTTTTCTGATACAAAATAAAAATAAATGCCATATTTTTCAAAACCAAGGAGTTTGGTCGTAAGTCACTCGAATTCGTTCGTTTGGAATTTTACAAAAACAGGCTGTAAGTCGATAAAAATTTATAATGTGCATGTGCCGTTTCAAAAGCCATGCCTGTTATCCTATTATGTATTTCACCCTTTATTTCCTCTTAACTGTCCCTTCTATGAAGAAAAATATAGTTTCTGAAACATTGAATATCATATGTCTAGTCGTTGTCAGATCGGCTATTGACGAATCGTTTAGACCTACTACAAGAATATCGTCCCTGTTCTTCCCATTAAAGACATCCTACCTTATCAGATCCAAAGCCTTACTTTCCCTGCATTAAATGATCAAAAGATCAATCTTGAATGGATTAGGCTACGTTTCCGTAATACGGTTGCAGGTTTCTTCTTTAGTTGGAAATTCGATTTCATCCTCTGATCGGCCTTCCCTCTATTTTAGTGTGGTTTATAACTTGCAAAACTTTATATTTCTCATTTTTACTGTAGGAATGAATTCTGTTTCGCAGTTCATTTGTCTCAATACTTCAACATTTGAATCGTGGGCTGTCCATTGAATTTTTAGAACTCGAATATATATCCACTTTTCAAATGCTTCCATTTTTTATATCGGAAGATTTTATTGACCAAGCATCCATAGCATCTTCTAATACCTATTTTATATCCTCCGCCATATGAATATATGTATATTAGTTTTACCATTCCATTTTTGCTTCCTGGAGCATTTTGCAAGATACAGGTTTCCAGAATTTCGCCAATCATATGCTCTTACCATTTTCGTTGATTCCAGAAAAGTTTACAGAAGGATAAAAAAATCAATTTCTTCTAAGCGCATTTTTCTCATTTGCATGATAATCGTTACGGGTATTTCGAGATAGTAAAAGGCGAGGTGAATTTCCTCTATTGGGAACTCGATGATCATAACCGTATGTCATCCCATTGCCTTATTTCCATTCCGTTTCACTGCTGACTTTTTGTTAGTTTTTCATTGTCTACTTCCCCCATGTTTTCTTCTCCTGTTACTTATCTTGGGAGATTATAGGGCTTCCACAAAGCATAGCCATTTTATCGATTAGTTGTTGTGTTATTTTCCTTAATAATTATATTATTCCTACTGAGTAGATTATTAGTTCGATGTAGTGTGTCCTATGTGATGGCGCTGCCATCCATCGTTGTCTAGAATAAACATATCCTTGTAGTTTCTAAATTGGTTGGAGCCTTTGCTTATGTAGTGTAAAAACTTTCCACATTGCCGTGGTAGTTGCCTGGGATAGTTCGAAATATTAGAAGGTGGGATGTATTTTTGGTTGACGTACAAAATTTTTATAAGGTTTGCAATGTTACTCTTAACCCATATTTATTTACTCCGATTATTGCTATTGGATGTTACACGATTAGTCCTTGTGTTAGTTTCGTTAATTATTTTATTTTCAGCTAAGCAGATAATGGATGTGTTGTAGAATGTCCTCTGTGGTGGCGCTGCCATCTATCGTTGCTTAGAATCAACGTCAAATTGAATTTTGTGTAGTAATTGCGGTCTTTGATAATTTTAGTGTTGCTACTTTTCCACCGGGTGGCGATAACTCCTCATAGTTCGAAATATTGCAAGGCGAAATATATTTTTCGTTGACATCATAATATTTCCTCTTTAGGGAACTCAATCTCATAACCGTCGCTTATTTCCTTTTCGTTTCACTGCAGAATTTTTGTTAGTTTCGCAATACTCCTCAACCTGTTGCTCCTATTGTGAGCATATGGGTTCCACAAAGCATTTCGATAATTATTTAATTCTTTTAATTCCAACAAAGGGTTTATTATAATTGGTCTGCTGTAGAGTGTCCTATATGATAACTCTGCCATCTATTTTTGTCTAGAAGAAACGCCTCTTGAATTTTGTGCAGAGATTCGAGTTTTTTTTCACTAATTTAGTGTTGTAATTTTCTTCCGGGCGATAACTCCTCACATATGCGTGATAGTTGCCTATGTTCATGTTTTCTCCGGTTAGTCTTCTTGGAAGGGTATAGAACTTGCACAAAACAGCGGCATCTTACCCGATTACTTCTTGTGTTAATTTCGTTAAACATTTCATTATTTTTATTTCAACTAGCGCATCCCCTGTGGTGGCGCTGTCATCTATTGTTGCCTAGAAGCAATGCTTACTTGAAGTCTCAACTAGCGCATCCCCTGTGGTGGCACTGTCATCTATTGTTGCCTAGAAGCAATGCCTACTTGAAGTCTGTACTGTGGTTAAGGCCTTTGCTAATTTTGTGTTGCTATTTCCTCTGGGCTGCGCTATTTCATACATTAATTTGTGCTGTATTTACTAGTTGCTATTGGATATTAGAGTGTCAGGAGTTTCGGATGCATTCCATCTGAGGGAGGATATAAGTCTCATTTTGTAAATATTCGAAATCCATTTCAAAGATTTTTTCATCCTCCGCTGAGATTTGAACCCTGTGACCCATCTTTGTAACTCGACTTTTTTTTGTGGTTTCAAAGGTCTGTTACCTTTAACGGAAGTCTGGGTGATTACTAGACTTCCGGACAGGCTTTAGCCGCCTTCATTGTAACTAATCCCACATTATCATACCTTTTCATGTTCCAAATCAGTTTACGGTATCTGCTAAGGGAATTGAGGCAGTCTCATGTATGTGATTATAGAATGGGCTTTGCTGTTGACATTAAATGGCGGTTTCAAAGGCCTTTTACCAGTTAACAGAAGTCCGGGTTGTTACTAAACATAAGCAGAGGTTTGCAATACCCATCTTTGGAAAGGATACCGGACTATTCCCAGTAAAAGGTCATGAGGTTGTTTCTTGTATTTTTTTTCGAGTTCCGATATTCTGCTCTTCATTGGATGAAACCTTCATCGCCGCTTTCAGAAAAGTGACAATTGCTTTTTTGGTTGTGACCATTGTTCTTCCCTCTGTGCATCACCTGGATACTCACATTGTAGGATTCGGAAAATTTCTTTAGAATATATACCCTCATGCTATACTATTGACCAAGACCGGAATAATTAAACTATAATCTTGAATTTTTAAATTAAATGTATGAATATACTGAATTCAGCTAGCTGAATATTTTTGGTTTTGAAATTTTTTTTTGTAAACAGTTAGCTGAATATAAGTAATAATTGTATTCAGCTGGTTAAATAACAAAATAGGATATATTCAGCTACATGAATATTAATATCTTTTAATTTTGAAAACTTGTTGGTATTCAGCTAGCTGAATGCAAATATTAGTAGTATTTAGTCGACCTAATAAGTACGCATAATATTTTAAATCGGATGATTAAATTATTCGGTGAATTAAATTAATAATTTTAATTCAGAATATGTATTAATTCCGGTATAGGGTCATCTTAAAAAATCAAAGATAAATTGTATTCAGTTGGTTATGTAACAAAATATACTGTATTAGCTAGCTGAATATAAATATTTTTTTGTTTCGAAAAATTGTATTCAGCTAGCTGAATATAAATATTAATTGAATTCAGCCGCATAAAAAAAACAGATTTGTTGTATTCAGCATGTTAAATGTGTACAATAATTTTTTATTTTTTTTAATTGTAGTTATCTAAATAAAAATAGTATATGTATACAGCTAGCTGAATTAAAGATTATGAATATTAATTTCGAAATATTAAAGTATTTTATTAAAAATATTGCAATATTCAGGTATTTTTGCTATTCAGCTAACAGTTAAATTTTCTTAAAATGAAAAATAAGATTTTTAAGAATCGAAATCTATTCGAAATTGATGATCCAACTTAATAACCCTCCTCATACAAATTTATATTTCACAATACCATTCTCTTATTACATTCGATTCTCTTCGCCGAAGTTAGAAGGCATTCATTCATTCCTGCTCCTCCTCCTACTGCTCCTACTCTATATCACCATTCCAGATTATTTGTGTTGTTATGCTTTTACTTTTTTTTGCTGTTGGTGTTGTTGTCGGTGTTCCTCTTCTTCTGGTTTCTGTTTGTGAACGAAAATAAGGCGGGATAAAATTGATTTTCTGCTTTGTTTTGATTTTGCGAACATTGAACTTTATCCGAACTCAGTCAGTCATAAACACGATGACAACAACAACAGTATTAATAACAACAACAACAAAGTTTGCATATGATATAACATTCTTTATATTGTTGTTTTTGTTTTCTTTGAAATATATTTATATTTGGATTTCGTTGTTCTTTCCTTATTTTAAGATTTGTATATTTTTTCGTTTGTTTTGGAGTTAAGTGGTATATTTGGAGGGTATGGTAAATGGACAGTTTATCATAAACAACAATAAGGGACTTTGAAAGGTTTTGTCAATAAAGGAAGAAATTTCGTAAGATTTCTGTATTCAAATGGCAAAATTTTTTATATTCAGCTTGCTGAATAAAAATATTTTGGTGTTGGTATAGAGGAAAAGCAATATTATCCTTATTCAGCTAGCTGAATAGCAATATTTTACAGTTCAGCTAGCTGAATGACATGTTTTGCTATTGAAGTAAGAATATTTTCGGTATTCAGCTAGCTGAATTGCAGAATTTTTTTACAAAAATGTTTCAATTCTATTATTTAAAAAACAAATATTTTTTTCCATCAACCATCAAGGCGCGTATTTAAAAATTTTAAAAAAATTGTTTTTCAAGGCGTGGATTTTTTAAAAAATATTTTTTCAAGGCGTGGATTTTGTAAAAAGTATTTTTTCAAGGCGTGGATTTTTTAAAAAATATTTTTTCAAGGCGTGGATTTTTTAAAAAATATTTTTTCAAGGCGTGGATTTTTTTAAAAAATATTTTTTTAGGGCGTGGATTTTTTAAAAAATATTTTTTCAAGGCGTGGATTTTTTAAAAAATATTTTTTCAAGGCGTAGTTTTATATAAATATTTTTTCAAGGCGTAGATTTTTTTTAATATTTTTTCAAGGCGTAGATTTTTTTTAATATTTTTTCCAGGCGTAGATTTTTTTTAATATTTTTTCAAGGCGAGGATTTTTTAAAAATATTTTTTGAAGGATTTTGTTAATTATTTTTCAAGGTTTGAATTATTTAAAAGCTTGGATTTTTTAATATTTTTTCAAGGCGTGGTTTTTTTTTTAATATTTTTTCAAGGCGTGGATTTTTTAAATATTTTTTCAAGGCGTGGATTTATTTAAAAATTTTTTCAAGGCGTGGATTTTTTATATATTTTTTCAAGGCGTGGATTTTTTTAAATATTTTTTCAAGGCGTGGATTTTTTAAATATTTTATTTAAGGCGTGGATTTTTTAAATATTTTATTTAAGGCGTGGATTTTTTAAAAAATATTTTTTCATGGCGTGGATTTTCTAAAAAATATTTTTTCAAGGCGTGGATTTTTTAAAAAATATTTTTTCAAGGCGTGGATTTTTTAAAAAATATTTTTTCAAGGCGTGGATTTTTTAAAAAATATTTTTTCAAGGCGTGGATTTTTTAAAAAATATTTTTTCAAAGCGTGGATTTTTTAAAAAATATTTTTTCAAGGCGTGGATTTTTAAAAAAATATTTTTTCAAGGCGTGGATTTTTTAAAAAATATTTTTTCAAGCCGTGGATTTTTAAAAAAATATTTTTTGAAGGCGTGAATTTTTTAAAAAAATATTTTTTGAAGGTGTAGATTTTTAAAAAATATTTTTTTGAAGGCGTGAATTTTTTAAAAAATATTTTTTTGAAGGCGTGAATTTTTTAAAAAATATTTTTTTGAAGGCGTGAATTTTTTAAAAAATATTTTTTTGAAGGCGTGAATTTTTAGAATATATTTTTTCAAGGCTTAGATTTCTTAAAAAATATATTTTCAGGGCTTGGACTTTTCAAAATATTTTTTTTTGAGGCTTGGATTTTTTAAATATTTTTATCAAGGCGTTGATTTTTTAAATACTTTTTTTCAAAGCGTTGATTTTTTAAAAAGATATTTTTTCAAGTCGTGGATTTTTTAAAACATATTTTTCAAGGGGTGGATTTTTTAAAAAATATTTTTTCAAGACGAGGATTTTTTAAAAAATATTTTTTCAAGGCGTGGATTTTTTAAAAAATATTTTTTCAAGGCGTGGATTTTTTAAAAAATATTTTTTGAAGGCGTGGATTTTTTAAAAAATATTTTTTGAATGCGGATTTTTAGAAAAAATTTTTAAAGCGTGGATTTTTAGACAAAAAATTTTCAAGGCGTGGATTTTTAGAAAAAAAGTTCAAGGCGTGGAGTTTTAGAAAAAATTTTCAAGGCGTGGATTTTTAACAAATTTTCAAGGCTTGGATTTTTAGAACATGTTTTTGCGTAGATTTTTTTTTTAACATTTTTTTTCAAGGCGTGGATTTATTAAAAAATATTTTTTCAAGGCGTGGACTTATTAAAAAATATTTTTTCAAGGCGTGGATTTTTTAAAAAATATTTTTTCAAGGCGTGGATTTATTAAAAAATATTTTTTCAAGGCGTGGATTTTTTAAAAAATATTTTTTCAAGGCGTGGATTTTTTTAAATATTTTTTCAAGGCGTGCATTTTTTTAAATATTTTTTTCAATGCCTAGATTTTTCTAATATTTTTTTCAAGGCGTGGATTTTTTTAATATTTTTTCAAGGCGTGGATTTTTTAAATATTTTTTCAAGGCGTGAATTTTTTAAATATTTTTTCGAAGTATCTCCGTTCCACCATTATCATTGTGTTTCATTTATAGGGTCAATGTTTTGCCTCTCGCTGCGGATTACAGCTTATTATGCAATATTTTGTGTGTGTCTTTGGTTTTGAAAAAAAAACGAAATTCAGATACCAAACAGCTGGAATGTTTTTGGGATTACTTAAGGAAAAAAGAAACACGACGCCCATACAACAACGAAATTGAAACCAAAGAAACGTTTAACCGTTTTAACGCTTTGAATATTTTTGGTTTAAATTTATCTCACGTTGGGCACCTACGAAAATCCCCACAAACAAAGAACACGCCGGAGGATGATGATGATGACGATGAGCTGTGCGGTTGATTTGGGATGATGATGTGGTTGTTGTTGCTGTTCTTATCATAAGAAAATTCATTGGCCTTTTAGCTGTTGTGCCTTTTTTTGTCGTTCGCGGCACTCCAACGTCCTTCTTGTCGGCATTGTCATACCAAAGAATGAGTGTATGTATGAGTGTGTGTTTGATGTATCTGTGTGCTCTGTGTGTGTGTGGCGAGTGCAAAAAACTCGGCCAGTTATTGACCCTCTCATTGAACTCCACATAACACCAAACAAAGTTGAAAGAACGAACGAACGACGAACCGCACAATTACAGGCCTTTTTTTAGTTGTGCATGACGTATCCATTCGTATATCCACACACAGACACACTCGCACTCATACATATATAATGTCGTTTTTACTACACACATGGACTCGGAGAGAAATATATGCCGGCAAAACAATGGCCGCATTGCAAAATGTGCAGAGATGCCAGATGGTATATTTTGATGTGACATTGTGGGGAAGTGAAAATTAAATGGGAGCGGCAATTACTTCGTCTCCAGATTTATCCAGACAAATTTTACGAGCGCCTAGAAGCAGCATATGACCGTTGCCCTGGCCATGACATTAAAATTCTGCTAGGAGATTTTAATGCAAAAATCGGAAGGGAAAATATCTTTGGCCCCACTGTCGGAAAATTCAGCCTCCATGAAAAAACATCAGACAACGGCATGAGGTTGATTGACTTCGCGGCAGCAAAAAACATGGTAGTTAGCGGCACCAGATTCAAGCATCTCGATATACACAAGGCCATTTGGATCTCTCCTGATCAAGCAACAAGAAATCAAATTGATCATGTTGTGATAGACGGAAGGCATTCATCCAGTGTTTTAGATGTCCGATCGATGCGAGGAGCGAATATCGATTTGGACCATTACCTTGTGGCAGCCAAGGTACTCACTCAGCAAAGGTGCGATCTAATGTAACACGGAAATTTGACGTCGGAAAACTACAAACACAACAGATAGCAGAAGTCTACTCCGCTCAACTTACCCAAGTGCTTGACGAAAACACTTCTTGCCCGATAATAGTGTAGAAGCACAATGGCAAAGAATTGCCCATTCCCCACAAACTGCAGCAAAAGCAACACTTGGACCACCATCAAGAAATCGGTGGTACGATCAGGAGTGTCGTAATGCTACTGATATGAAAAGCGCAGCTTATAGGGCAACCCTGCGGACAGTAGCAACACGTAATGCTCCATCGCATCGGAACCATGGCCTATAAATAAGGTCACCAAGGGAGACCAGCTGATAATCGATACCTCTCAAGTTTGCTGTCAAAATGCATTATTGTGAATTGACTTCCATTATGAAAACGTAAACAAAGTCGAAATTTTTGACATTAGACTTGAGAAAAAACAGCTGTTTTCCGATTTCGATTGCTATCTTGGTGACCTTATTAATAGATCTTGATCGGAGGAGGGGAGAAACGTATTTTCAGAAAAAAGAGTAAGAAAAACGTGGGCGTGAGCAAATCGAGGTGTACAGGAGTCAGAATGAAGTCCGAAAATTCTACCAACGGGTAAAACACCAAACCGAAGGCATTGGTGCAGGCACATCCTCCTGTAGAGATAAAGAAGGAAACGTGGTGACAGATACAGACATCGTGTAAGGATCTGGAAGGAGCATTTTGAAAAACTTCTGGTATCAAATAGTAGCAGTGAAGTAGATACCCCAGAACCAATAATAGCTGACGGTATAGAGTGTATACCACCTAGCCAAGATGAAGTCAGAATAGCAATCAATCGGCTAAAGAATAGTAAAGCAGCAGGTGCCGATGGATTACCAGCCTAACTATTCAAGCCCGGTGGTCAGATGCTGTTCAGGAGCATACACCAGCTCATTTGTTCAATTTGGCTAGAGGAATGCATGACCAATGATAGGAACCTCAGCATCCTGCGTCCCGTGCACAAAAAAGGAGACAAGACAATATTCCCATCGCATATAAAGTGCTATCCAGCGTGCTGTGTGAACAACTGAAGCCAATGGTCAATGACATTATTGGACCATACCAATGCGGCTTCAGGTCTGGCAAATCTACCATCACTCTGCGCCAGATCTGAAAAAAACCTTACGACCCAACCTATTCGACTTTAAATCCGCATTCGACAGCCCTATCCGTTCAGAGGTGTTCAAAGCCATGTCTGCGTTTGGCATTCCTGCAAAATTAATACGGCTATGCAGGATAACTTTAAGTGGCACAAGGTCAGCAGTTAAAGTCGGAAAGGACCTATCGGAGCCCTTCAATACCGAACGAGGATTCAGACAAGGTGACAGTTTGCCTTGTGACTTGTTCAACATCCTGCTTGAAAAGGTCACACGAGATGCAAATGTGAACAGTAATGGCATCCTGAACACCAAACAGCATATGTTACTCGCCTACGCCGACGACATCGACATAATGTGTCGAACATTGAGAGCGGTAACAGCCACTTTTGAACGAATTGTGAAGGGGTCTGTCAAAGTGGGACTGGCGGTAAATGGCGAAGAGACCAAGCTGATGGTATCAACGCGCAAGACGTCCAGTAGACTCAGACCAACTGTGGAACTTGAAAATTACAACTTCGAGGTAGTGAACGATTTTGTATACCTCGGTACCGCCATAAACAAAAATAATAACATCAGCTTTGAAATCCGGAGGAGAATAGAGTTGGCCAACAGATGCTACTATGGTCTGAGTAAGCAACATAAAAGCAAGGCCACCTCTCGCCAGTCCAAACTCACTCTCTAGAAGACGCTGATATTGCCCGTGTTGTTGTATGGATCTGAAGCATGGGTACTTGCGCAAGCAGATGTGGCAGCTCTTGGAGTGTTTGAAAGAAAAAATCTCCGAAAGATCTGTGGTCCGATCTGCGTCGATGTTGAATATGGCCGTCGAATGAACCATGAGCTATACCATATATTTTCGGACATCGACATAGTCAGACGGATCGACCGTAGTCGCTGCAACGTTGGCTAGGCCATCTTGTGAGAATGTATGAAGATATCCCAACTCAAAAGGCATATAAAAGTGAGCTAAGTGAAGGGGAGTTCACGCAGAAGGAGAAGACCACAAATGGAAATGGAAAGATCAAGTAGAAGACAACATCTCGGAAAATGGTCGATGGATGAGATGCGCATAAGACCGACGCGCCTGGAATTCTTTTTTAAGCTCGGCTTATGGAACAACCGTTTTGTCATAAGCCAGCTAAGTAATTAAGTCACTGATGTGAGTGCTCCTGTCTAAAACGTTACAATATGTGATTGTGTTAAGAATGCTAGCGTGGCCAAAGTGCAGCGACTTCCACGCGCCCGTTTCCCGGAGTCTCTTCGCACATTTTGCAGCCTGGAAATATCCAGTCGTTGGAGATTCAAGATTACATTCAAGGCTGCTTGTGTTGTGCCTCTTATTGATCCGGCAATAAAGATCGCTGTACGCAGCTCCTTTTAGCCAGCAGTGTACGCTTGTAGACCCTTTGCGACCATATATGGCAACCATATGTAATTATGGGGCTACAACCTTTATCCTAAGACGATCGAATTTCAACCGTATCTCATTTATTACCAGAAGCCATAGTAGAGGAGATAGTACTCTTCACTGCGGTGTTCCTTTATTGAAGGAACTCAAGGAATAGACGAATTGACCACCCAGCATTCTATCAATCCAATCCATTAAGCGGGAGGGGTTATCTGTACCTTAGAGAGCTGAATGGATAGCTTCCAGTTTAACATTATTGAAGGCTAATTCGTAGTCCTTAGGAATCCTCCAATTGAATAATTTTCCGAAGTTCTTTTAATTATTACGGACGCATTGCTGTACAGACATCTCCTAATACAGACGTTCACGATAGTGGTTCAAAAGATGAACTTCGGAATATAAAACATAGAAGGTATTTAGCTGGCTTGTTACAGAACAGTTGTTCCATAAGCCGAGATTAAAAAAGATTTTCAAACGCGTCGGTATTGTGCGCATATCCACCAATTTGGAAGACCACGTTCCAAGATGGTCTTGGTCTTTCCATAAAATTCGTGTCCTTCCCCTTCTACGGGAACCATGAAACTCCCTTTTATATGCCTTTTGGGCTGGGACATTCTCATTCGCACAACGTGGTCTAGCAACCATAGTCGTTGCAGCTCAATACGACTGAATATGTCGATGTCCGCGTATAAATTGTAAAGCTCGTGGTTCATTCGACGACAATATTCATCGTCGACGCAGATCGGCCCGTAGATCTTTAGGAGAATTTTTCTTTCAAACACTTCAAGAGCTGCCTCATCTGCTTGCGAAAATACCCATGCTTCGGATCCATATAATAGCACGGGTAGCGTCTTGTAAAGTGTGAGTTTGGTCTGGCGGGAGGTGGCCTTGTTTATAAACTGCTTACTTAGACCATAGTAGCATCTGTTAGCCATCACAATCCTTCTCCGAATTTCAAAACTGATGTCATATATGAAATCTTTAATTACATCGAAGCTGTAGTTCTCAAGTTCCACAGTTGATGCGAGTCTACTGAACGTCTTGGGCGTTGACGTTCAGTAGACTCGGATCAACTGTGGAACTTGCTTGGTCTTCTCGCCGTTTACTTCCGACTCACTGTGGCAGACTCCTTTTCAATTTGTTCAAAGGTGGCTGTTACCGCTCGCAATGTTCAACCCATTATATCGATGTCACCGGCGTAGGCGAGTAACATGTGTTGTTTGGTGTACAGAGTGCAATTTCTGTTCACCTTTACGTCTCGTATGACCTTTTCCAGCAGGATGTTAAATAGATCACACGACAAACTGTCACCTTGTCTGAATCCTCGTTTGGTATTGAAGGGCTCCGATAGGTCCTTTCTTACATCAACTGCTGACCTTGTGCCACTTAAAGTTATCCTACACAGCCGTATTAATTTTGCATGAATGCCGAACGTAGACATGGCTTTAAACATCCCTGAACGGATAGGGCTGTCGATTGCCGCTTTAAAGTCGACAAAAAGGTAGTATGTGTCGATGTGTTTTTTCCTGGGTCTTTTCCAGGGGTCTGAAACCGCATTGGTATGGTCTAATGACGTCATTGACCATTGGCTTTAGTCGTTCACACAGAACGTCGTCGTCGTCTTATATCCTTTTTTGTGCACTGAAGTTCCAATCATTGGGCATGCATTCCTCTAGCCAAATGCATGCTCCTGACCAGCATCTGGCCACCAGTCTTGAGTAGTTCGGCTGGTAACCCATCGGCTCCAGCTGCTTTATTGTTCTTGAGCCTATTAATTGCTTTTATGACCTCATTTTGGCTAGGTGGTATACACTCTATACCATCATCTCTTATTGGTTCTGGGGTATCTTCTTCAAAATGCTCCTTCCAGATCCTCAACACGCTGTCTGTATCTGTCACCAGGTTTCCTTCTTCATCTCTACAGGAGGATGTGCCTGTACCGAAGCCTTGGGTTTGGTGTTTTACTCGTTGGTAAAATTTCCGGACTTCATTTTGACTCCTGTACATCTCGATTTGCTCACGCTCACGTTTTTCTTGTTCTTTCTTCTTTTTTTTGTTTGAAAACACGTTTCTCCTCTCTCCTTTTCTTCCGATAATTCTCCATCACGTTACGTGTTGCTACTGCCCATTACGACACTCCTGATCGTACCATGGGTTTCTTGGTGGTGGTTTTTGGTACCCAAGTGTTGCTTTTGCTTCAGTTTGTAGGGAGTGGGCAATTCTTTGCCATTGTGCTTCTATACTATTATCGGAATAATAAATGCTTTCTTCAAGCAGGTGGGTAAGTTGAGCGGAGTCGGCCTCGGCATCGAGTTTCCGTGTTTCCTTTGCGTACCTTGGCTGCCACAAGGTAATGGTCCGAATCGATATTCACTCCTCGGATCGATCGGACGTCTAAAACACTGGATGAATGCCTTCCGTCTATCACAACATGATCAATTTGATTTCTCGTTGCTTGATCAGGAGAGATCCAGGTGGCCTTGTGTATATCGAAATGCTTGAACCTTAGCAGATCATTTAACTATCGAATACAGTCGGTTCAGTGGAAGTGGTTCAAACAATATTATTAAGCGTGATCTGTACATTGTGTATTTGTGTCCCAAAATAACGCATAAAATCCCCTTAAATGGCAAACTAATCTCCCCTTAATATGGCAACAACATTACGCTCTCTCTCTCCTTTGCAAACATGCACCAAATAGCCTCTCTTTTTCCACACTCTTTCAATGGCATCACACACGCCGACTAATGATTTTGTTGCTTCAAAAGAAAATGTCAAGAGCATTGCAGGAGCACCACCACCGGCAGACAGACAGCCAGCGAACAATGTGGAGTCCACATTGAAGAGCAAGCCAGTCCTATGACACAAATTCCATTGCCAGTCAGGAAGGCAGCAAATCATGCAAGAGAGTTTGTTTTAAGAAGAGTACCTACCGTCTAATTTGGTCGTTGCCACAATTTGAAGAGCAAAAATAATGAAGCAACCAACCAGCGAACCAAGCAAAAAAAACCAAATACGATACGAATAACAAAAACAACAAGGAAAATCAAAACAACAACATAACAAAAACGCATGCTAAGCACGGTCATTCACCTCAGTCACTGCTGGAAGGGCAAAAAAATTGGAAAAAAAAGAAAATACAATTGCAAAAAGAAAGTAAATAAAAAAATATTACGAGGCAATGCAACCAACACACACACCGTCGAGCAACCATATGAAGGTAGTGTGTGTATGTGTGAATAATGGGTAATTTTTATTTATTTATGTTGTAAATTTTAAAAATAATGATAAATATTATTTAAAAATTAATAAATTAAAAAAAAATTAATTAATAAAAATATTAATAAATTAAATACATGTTTTTATATTATTTTTTTAAATAATCAATTCATGTAAAATCTTTTTAAAAATTTATATACATATGAAGGCAATATAAAACACTAGAAAATTTAATATTTTGTAATCATATTCAGGGACATCTTCGGTTTATTTCTTGTTTACTCAGTCATAGCTTTTTGATGGATTCATCGATGGGCCTTCCTCGATTTGAGAACGACCTAAGCAAGTGGGTCAGGTCTGGCCTAGTCTTACTCCTGGGATGTTTGGTATTGAAAACTGGACATATTGGTCCACGATTTCTTATAGCTCCCATGTAAAGGTACCTCCCGATGTTAAGGTTTCGACAGTAACTTGATATTTTAAATTATGAGAGGGTAAGGTATCCCAAATATGGAGTACTTCATTCATTTGGGTAGGGTCGATTTATGTAGGTCGATATATGTAGGTGGTTTTGGAAGTGTGTACTCATGAAAAGGAAAAATACTAAATGGTACTAAATTTGGTACAATTTGTTCCTATGTGTACTAAATTTGATATAATTTGGATTTAGGTGATCGGATCGAGATGAAATCCTGAAAATTGGAATTATGATTACTGTTGAAGTGTAGGGTTGAGCTATGTTGGAAGTTTGGAAAATTAGTACGTATATGTACCAAATGGTACTATATTTAAATTTGGCTGAACTGGAATCCTGAAATTTGGAAATATAATTTTTATTGTATTGTATTAGATATCGGATATAAGCATATCTCATATAAGAAAAAATCGCATATAAGAAAGATTATGAAAAACACCGAGCCTTTTTACATCTCATCAGTGTAAAAATTGTTTCATATAAGAAAAGCGCTTATAAGAAAAACACTGATATAAGAAATGTTTGGTACCAAAATTAGTATTGAGTTAGATTTCTGTTGCCGCCAGAATTGATGTGTAGTGTTGAGATATGGAGATAGTTTAGGAAATACGTTCTAAAATAAAACAAAGGTACTAAATGGTACTATAAAGGTCGGTATTGTTGTGTAGGTTGACTAGCTCTTCTGACATAATCTAGTTTTCTGTAAAAAAATATATTTTGATAAGTTTTAATAATTCTAAAATTTGTTAACCCTTTCACTGTCAAAGAAATTTTTTGTCGGAATAAAAATCTAAAATTTTGTACTTAAAATCATATGAAGGCCCAGAGTTTAGAAAAAAAAACAATTTTTATTTTAACCCTCGGACAGTTTTGTCTATCTTTCAGCAAAAATAAAGACATCAACTGTAATGGTACATAGGATAACCGAAAAATTGCAAAGGAAGAGAGTAATTTTAAATGTCGAATATATTCGACAAAAACACTGAAAGGGTTAACGCATAACGGTGAGGTCCTAGTCAATTTTCAAAAAAAAAAAAGTGATTGCAAATTGGATTTCCGGATTCGTAATTAGGTAGAAAAACTTCTTCATAGACCTTTAGAATATAGACCCATGTTGTGATATTTTAGGTGCGGTCCCCTCGACACATTTTCAGAGAGAAGTGATTGTAATTTAGCTTTGCGGGTTCCTAACTAGATAGAAATGTCTACTCGCAGATCTTTTTGTATATAGAACTATATTGTGACCCGCAGGATTTAGGATTTTCTAATCAAAATGAGTGTAAATTAGGAACTTGATAATTTCAGAGGGTAATAAATCGCTTCGCATATAATTTTCATAAAAGGCAAATTTTTTTAAAGCAATGTTTCTGCACCAAGTGACGGTCAATTTAAATTTTTTTGGGTTTCCTGAGGACAAAACCCTTCATCACAGAAAATTTTCAATATCAATAAATTTTCTATATCGACATTTACTATGCGAAATGGCTCTAATATGCATTCTGGTCCCATATATCGTACCCGCCCCACTTTATGCATTCTAAAGGTGATAATCTTATTTTTCAACGGGAACGATTGTTATTTGGCATTTCAGGTGATCTAGGGAGTAAAATACCTCCTCATAGAAAATTTTCAAAATAGATTAATGTTTTTATAGGGGATAAACAATTTCCCATGTTTAGGTGCGTTCCCCTAGATATTTTGAAGGTTCTTGATGCGAAATAACTTAGTTTCGCATATAAGTATATGCTAGTAGATTCTTAATTAGACATATAGAATTTAAAACTGCAAGGGCACACCTACTTATTGTCGAAGATTTCGGAAGGATTTTAAATTTTCTTATGAATTTTTAGAAAACCTGAGATTTAGAAGACCATATAAATAAAGACAATCTCTTGAGGGCTTCTGAATATAAATCTTATGAAATTCTTGAAATTTAATATTTAACTTCTATATAGGTCTTAGTCGCGAAGTGACTGTACTTTGGCATTTTGGGTTCTTAATAGCTGACAGATTCTCCCGCCTATAAACACTATTGTAGGTTTGTAATTGTAAAAAAAATCTTAGCTGGTCTCCTACTTACAGAAGAAATCCTTCAGAAGTATTTCGAATTATACAATTACATATATTATTTATAGAAGATTTTGGCAGTATTTTCAATTATTCAGGACCTCAGAAGATCTTATAAATATAGAAGACCTCAAAATGTTATAGATTACCCAATAGATACTCTAAATATATATGCAGTCAGAAGGAGGGTCTTCTTCTAATTATCGAATACATCAGAAAGACGTTTAAATATAGAAGACTTAAAAAAGTGACGAAAACTCAAGACTCCGGCAGGTTTTCGAATTGCATTTATCTGGTGTTCTATTTTTAGAATTTATTAGCAGATCTCCGATTTACCTCATTAAAAACGTAAGAAGAATTTCTAATTTTAGAAGACTTCAACCAGTCGTCTAATTTTAGAAGATTATGGCAGGAATTCCAAATAGTTAGGACAGCAAAAGGTCTACTAATTATAGGAAACCTCATACTATTCGTAGTTACTGACGGACTAGGAGGATATTTGAAATATTGAATACCTCAAAAGGTTTCACATTATGGAAGACCTCAGAAGGTGACTAACACCCGAGACCTCGACAGATTGCATTTAACTGAAATACTATTTTAATATATCTTAACAGCCTCCTTCTTACCTCGTATGGTCTTCATTTAATTAAAATCCTTAGGATTACTTCTTTGACTTCAACATAGGATATTTCGGCACGAGTTGCAATTATTCAGGACTTCAAAAGGTCTATTAATTTTGAGAAATCTTAAATGCTGCTAGTTACAGAAGTAGTTGAAACGTTTTCTAATTATCTAAGATCTCAAAAGGTCTTATAATTACATAAATTTAAGTCGGGTCCTGGAGAGTACTTCTAATTATATAATATCTCAATATATATTCCAATTATATAATATTACTGCAGTACTCAGACCTCAGAAGTTCTACTAATGACTTAGCAAGTCCTTCCAATATCGCACACCTCAAACGATCTTGTAATTTCAGAAGAATACGTCAGATGGTTTTCTAAATATAGAAGACCTCAGACGATCTCTACCGACTTGAGGAGGCCAATTAATTATATGAAACCTCAGAATTCTAAATACAAAATACTTCAGAAGGTATTTTCAATATAGAAGATCTCAAACCGCAAAAAGGAAAACCTAATTCCGTCTTCTGATTATCGAAGACCTATAAACACAGATTGGAGGAGTATCTAAGACCTCAGCAGGCCATGGAGTAGATCTTTAAATTATTTAAATATATCTGATGCTTCAGAGGACCCTTTAATAAAAAAGATTTTATAATAATAGAAGACTTAAGGTTTTCTATGGTAGACGTCAGAAAATTTTAGAACCCTCAGAAGAATTTCTAATTAATTAGGGAGGGAATTTGTGGATCTCAGGTATTCAAATTATATAACTTTTTTTTAAATTTTTTAGAAAACATGAGTAGATCATTAAATTTTTTGAAGATCTCTTGTGCTTCAGAGGATTTTCTAATAAAAATTGACTTTTAATAACAGATCTAGAAAGTTCTTCTCATTACAGAAGACCTTTGCGATCTCAAAAATATATGATGTCCCGAATCCACAAAAGATTTTGTGTAGGCCTCAAATCGTATTCCTAGTAATTACAGATCTCCTCAGAAACACATCCTCAGCATCTTTCGAAATCACAAGAGAACTTCTATTTATGAAGACATCAGACATTTGTAAAAGTAAGCTTCTAAAAAGAACATATATATCTATCTGGCCTGCCAAGGTCTTCTGCAAATTACCTTCTTTGGACTTTACGCAAATTAAAGCCGTATCTTTATCACATGGCATCTGGAGAAGACCTCAGAACGGATTTCTACTAATTACATGACTTCTAATTGATGAAACCCCCAGTAGATCTTCTAAATATAGTAGGCTATTTGACCTGAAGACCTCAGCATGTTTCGAAACCGTAGTAGGTTTTATATTTATGAAGACATAATTTTTAGAGGTCGCTTCAGTAAATAGAAAGCTTTGGAAGAACTTTTATAAATATAGTACCAGCTGAGTCCTCCAGCAAATCTGCAAATAGCCTTCTGAGGTATTTTAAAGGTTCCCTAAGGAATACATTCTGAACTCTTCGAAGCAAAGAAGACCCTCTGACTTGCAAGGTTTTCTATTGGGTATCAAACTCCTTAAAGTCTTCTTTCGAGTATAACTATAGTACCTGCTAAGTCCTCTAGGAAATTTGAAAATTATATTCGTCAGTTTTTAGCGGTTCCCCAAAGGAATACATTCTGGACTCTTCAAAGCAAGGAAGATCTTCTTTGCATCGTATACACCTTTCCCTAAAGAATACATTCGAAAAACCTCTTCTAATTCTCCCTTTGAAAAAGCGACTGAGTTTTTAATCCAAACTTTTTTTTTGCATTGAGGTTCGGATTTAATTATTTATTGTTAATTACAAAAGATTTCAATTTCGAATCTGATGGATATGACATTAATCTTTTTGTTGGTGTTGCTGTTTCTTTTTTTTTTGGTTCGACCAAAGCCATACAATCAGCCAGCCAGTCAACCGACCAACAAACCGAACAACCAACCAAAATGATGAGGATAATACTGAGGCAGGCACACAAAACAACAACAAAAAACAATAACAATATTACACTACTCAGCAACAACAAAACCAACGACACTATACAACACCACAACATAGTGTTGTTGTTTTTATTTTATTTATTTATTTTTCTTCATATAAAATAAAAGTACAAAAACCCTATACGAAACGTAACAGTCAGACTCATACAACCGAACAGCATATCAGCCTGCGCTGCAGCAGAGGTGGCGGCGACGTTCATTCGTCGACGTTCGTTCGTTAGCCCAACGATGTGAATGAACTTTTCTCTTTATGTTTTGGTAGCAATTCCGTTTTGTGCTGTCATACGTAATGTTGCCCCCCCAATGCACCCTTCGTCGAACAGAACCTACCGTAAGTGAAGAGAAAAATTGCATGCTTTGGTTGGCTGGCGGTGGTGTGTGTGTGAGTATCTGTGTCTGCTTGGCTAAATTGCAGAGAGTGTGTGAGAGAGAGAATGGATTGTCACAGAGATACGATTTTGCACATGCAATTGCATTTTTAAGGGAGTAAGAGATATCCATTGGATGTCTGTTTGACATCCAATGGATATCTCTTTGTGTACTCTTTGAAAAAGAGTACACGCGCCCCCAAGAAAACACACAGGCCAATAACTGGCACAGTGTTGCCAGGTTTTTAGAAAAAAAATAGCAAAAACATGAAATGAAGGAAAATTGAAAAAAAAAAAAAAATAAATATGGAAAGTGTAATAAAATTATTCGGGCCTTCAGGTATTTATAAAGATCTTAATAGGTTCTCTAAATGTATAGAAGGGTCTCCTAAAAGATACCAGCCGAAGTTGTTATTTCAGATGACCTCAGCAGGCCTCCATATTAAGGCATTCTGTAATATGGAGGCCTGCTGGTGTATTTTGAAATGGCCTTCTTCGTATAAAAAACTTAGGAGTACCTCTAGTTTTTGTAATTATAGAAGCCCGAGGAAAATTAATTATTCAGGACCACAGAAGGTCTATCGAGGTCTAAATATATCATATCCCGGAAATAAGTCCTTATCGGGCCTTTCCTTCAAAATTTTGTTTATGAAATCCTCAAAGGACATTTTGGGCCACTCTATTCCCCATCCAAACATTGGCAACACTATCGGCTATCCGTAAGATTTCAATGAGCATGGAAAAATAACAAATCAACTGAGTAAACGAACGAACGATGAGGAACAACAAGACGAAGAAGAGGCAGCCCAAAGCAGCAGCAGCAGAATAGTGGTGGTGGTGTTGGCCGTTGTGCGGTTGATTCACATTTGCTGGTGTGTACTGCGATTCGGTTTCGCTGAGCAGCAGATACAGCCGCAGCAGCAGCAGCAGCGCCAGTAGTAAGGCAATGTGTATGATTTTTAGCGACCGACCATATCACTGTCATTGACTGCCTGATGAGTACGTAAGCGCGCCTCGTCGTTCGGTACGTTTTTTTGGTTGAGCGGTTTGGCAAAATTCTAGTTGGCCATCCACAACGGCATAGATGGCGAAAGAAATAACAAAAAATAATGACGACAACAACAAGAAAACATTGACGGACGGACATGTTTTAAACTAGAGAAAAATTAAGAAGAAGAGAATGGAAATTTGCAAGAAAATATGTTAATAAACAAAAAAGAATACAACAATAATAAAAATAAGAAATAAACAAAATATAGTTTTTTTTAATTTTTTTAAAAAAGAGAGAAACATGTGTGTTGTATGAAAAAATGTTTGTTTGTTTTGAAAACAACAACAATGAAATTAATTAATTATAAAAATAATAAAGTGTTTTATTGGAAAAAACATGTAAAGGAAATAATAAAAAATCAAATGAAAATAAGAAAATTATGATAAACAAATATGTTATAAAAAATATATAAAAATTGTCCAAAGTGTTTAAAAAATAAATAAAATAATAATAAATAAATAAAATATTGCACACAGTTTCAAGAGCCACATACAACGATTTGTGTTGGATTTAAAGCTGTAATTGAGTGTTCAAATTAAAAATATTAAATTGAAGTATGAATGAAAATATTTTGAAATACGAATTGCAAATATCAAATTGTAAATAAATGTGATATGATACTGAAATAAGCATATAAAATAAAATTAAAAAAGGAATAGTTTAAAAACGGATAATACTGTCCCTTAGCTTCGGAGGCTTCAGTATTATTTAAATATAAAATAAATAATAAAGTGTGCGAACGAAAAAAAAGATAATAAAAAAATTAATTAAAAATTATAGAAAAAAAATAAAAAATAAACTTGTTGATTTTTGTAGTTCTTGGAACAAAGAAAATTAATGGAAAGCTTAAATTATTAAAAAAAAAAATAAAAAATAAACCATTCTTTTAACATATAATGGTGTTGGGTATGAAAATCAAACTTGATTTCCAAGCTAATATTGAAAACAACAATTTTAAAAACGGAAATATTAAAACTGAAATTGAAAATAAAAATATCTAAACTAAAATAAAATACGAAATAACATAAAAATGTGTGCAAACAATTATAGGTAAAACTTAATGAAGAAATATCATATAAATAAAACAAAAATATTTAAAACATGAGATCAAAATAGAGTGTTATATCAATATATGACATGATACCGAATTAATAAACATTAAACTAAAAATCGATTTTGCACAATAAAATTAGAAGTGTAAATATAACAAATATAAAATGAAATATAATAATAAAAAGAGAATAAGAATTAGAATGAAAAAATGAAATTAAATGACGAAATAATAAAAATCTACTGTATATAGGTATACAAATAAAAAATAAAAATTAGAATTATAAATAAATTAAATTATAAATGAAAACTACGAAAGAAAACTGATTGTGATAAATAAATTCAATTTTAATATTAAAAATAATATATATATATATATATATATATATATATAAAAATAGTATATAAAAATTAAAAAATAAACAAAAAACAATTTCATATTTACATTATTAAAAACATTAATTAAAATGGAAAAATGGAAAAACATAATTAACACATATAAAAAAAAAACAGAAAAAAATATTTTTTTTTAAAATACAAAAACATCATGAAATTTTGTAATTAAATAATTGAAATATAAAGAAATTCCTAAATTATTTAAATATAATATAATGACAAATTATAAAATATTTATAATAAAAAAAAAGAAAATTTTATTTTTAATGTGGCATTTAGAAATAACAAATTAACGAATAAAACATTTAAAAAAATATATGAAAAGTGAATTTGAGTGACATAAAAAATCTATTATTTTACCACCTTCCCGGGTTCTTTGGATACGCAAAACATTAATACAAATCACATACATGTCACAATTGACAGTTCCTATTATGTCAAAACAAAAACTACATTTACATTAGAACTTTTTTTCCGGATTAACATCCTGTATGAGGATTTATTTGATATATTTCTTATGAAATTAAAAATTTAGATCTAATGGATTTAACATATTCGGTACACGTACTATAATATTTAAAACTACATTTCCTAAATACCTTGTCATTAGTTGAAAAACTGGACTCGGGTTGTCATATTGAGGATATGCCAAAATGTGGATCTATGATTTGGAAATTGCAGCCAGATTCTTAAAAATGGTTCAAAACAAATAAAAACATCAGCCGGGACGAACTTTTAATAGCTTCCATTGTTGCCAGGAGAACATGAAATACCAAACTACAGGTTATCACAGGTTGAAAAAATTGGCTAGGACAGGACATTGAATATAACAAAATTAAAAAAAAAAAAACAATTAAAAAAATTGTTAAGTTGTATGTCATCTACCACGTGGGTTGCATTCATAATTCCTTAAGTAGATCGGGACATTTATTTGAGGAATATGTGTGTTATGTGATAGTAGGTAGCTTATGCTTCAAAAAAATGGTATTCCAAATTACAGACACTCTAATTAGAAAACTTTAAGCGAACTTTTTAAATTTATTTCTTATTCGCTAGGAAACTGATATTGCAAATTATAGCCAATACCGTGAGAACATCCGGTTAAAAATATCAATACCGAAAAAGAAGCGGAACTTTTTATTAAAACTTGGTCCTATATATACAGTGCACAAATTTCTATTAAATTACAGCCTATCGGTTGGATAATGCTTCTTCAAAATGACGAAAATGGGATGGTTCTTCCAAGCCGTAAGCGGACATTGATAATTTTTGGTAGGAAGATTTCACACCTAATAAGAATTTGTTAAATCTAATTCGGAAACTTATGCCATTATTGATCATTTTTGGTAAGGAGATTTTCTACTCATTCCGAATCCAAAATATAAAATTACCGCCAATTTGGTTGTAGCACGTGTCCAAGCTCCCCAAAATAACGAAATTTGAGATGAAGAGTTATATAGGGGATTCTCTAGAAAGTGAACCAATATTGGTCATGTTTAATACGAACATTTGACACCCCATAAGAAACTGAAAATTTAAATTAGAGCCGATTATGTTAAATGCACGAGCCCGAACTCCCCAAAATACCGAATAATGAGGATTACCATTATATGGAGGTTACACGGAAACATGGGCCAATGTTTATAATACTTGGTAGAGATGTTTGCTAATCAATGAGAATCCAAAATATTAAATTGGTCGAAACGTGTGCTAAAGCTCCCAAAAATATTAATCTTTGGGGTGTAGCGGGGATTCCCTAATCTTCCTACAAATATTGGTCCACCAAGATTAGGATTATTAGGATTAGGAAGTAGGAAGATTATATGGGGACTACCATAAAAATTGGACCAATTTTAATCATCTTCGGTAGGAAGTTTTTATACCCAATTAGAACCAAACGTAGCAAACTACATCCCATTCGGTTTGAAAACGTGCCAGTGCAAAATTTCAAGGCTCTATCATAAATATTGCGATATCTATCGTGATTTCAACAGACATAGAATTTTATTCGGATCTCCTGTGAATATGTTTTACAAACGGACTTATGGTGGAGTGTATAGAAAACATTTGTATATCATCTATTTTCAATCTAAATATTTATATAGCGGTTATGCCATTGTAGATTATTGGAAAATTGGGCTAGCAACTAGAACATACGGAAAATGATGCATGACATTGTAAGGAAGGATACTATGTAGAAACGTTGTCTCTTATTGAAAATGTTCTGTGAAGGGGTTGTTTAAACCAATGTTGTGTAATGCCAAATTAAAGACACTTCGTAATGTAAATTGTGCCTGGGACCATCCAAATACGTACAAATGCGGTAAACTTTAGGGTGTACTATTATATAGTCCTCACATAATGGCACCCTAATCTGATCAAGGACCCATGTCGGTAATGTTTAGTAAGAAAGATTTCCCAATCAATGAGAACGACAAATATAAAATTGTAGCCAATTCGGATGAAAAATGTGTCTCAAAATCCTCAAGAAATAAACAAATTTGGAGGATGTTCCAAAACAAGGGATTGGAAATTGATAGAAAGATTTGATACCCAATGAGAACCAAAAATGTCAAACTATGTGGAGCCATTTTGGTTGAGATTTCTACAAAATAAGAATCCAAAGTGCTAACATACAGTCCATTCGATTGAAAAACGTACGTAAAAATACCGAATATCAAGCGGTGCCGTTATATGGGGCCCAAAACGTGAACTGATATTTTAATGCCAAATATTCTAAGAATAGTCTTTCGTAAATTCAACAGAGGACATGGCTAAATCGATTTTATTCTGATTAAGAATATATGCACCTGATGGAGTGTCCAGTGAAGATTTCAAGGTCTTCAAAATGGAATGATAACACACTATCCTATACGAATCATATGGGTATGGGGTCACTCAGGAATTATATGAAATAAAAAATTCAATCTATATTCATCACAAGTTCTAGACTTTCAACAACCCCATACGTTTTTGTACAACACCTCTGAGGTCATGGACGAAATAGACCCATAATATAGAGAGACCCTTGATATAGATAAGACGAAGCACATATTTCAGTAGAAAGGCATGGTTCATCTAGATCATGAACAGTTAGAAAGACGCTCTTTTGTGATTTTTTTTATAGAAATTACTCTCAAAGAGAGTTTACCTGATGCCTATTTAGACCTTCCCATTTATTGTCCGAATAAACTAGTATGTATCAAAGAACGATTGAACTAAAATGAACCAAAAAAAAAAAAAAAAAAAATTAACTAGGTCTTTTGCGGAAAGAAATGACAAAATGGTCGGAAACACCTAGGGAGGACGACAAATCCCTGAAATATCTCCTATACCACTGTATAGCTTTCACAGACCTTGGAACCCAATACTTGGGGACTGATACTATTCTCGGCCTATATGACAAATTGGGGTGTGTATGGGAATGAATGAAATACTTCTTTAAGAATGTAGAATTCCTAGTAGTTTAGTTAGACAAATCCAAATCTTCTCTATTTAATTTTAGACCAGTTAGAAGATGTAGGATCTGAAAAAAAATCCGCTAGGACCTAAAGTGCAACGGGCCTAGCCTGGTTTAAGTGTATGTTCAGCATGTGCTGGGATCAACCAGTCCTCTTTTCAACCTAACACACGCCATTCTAAACAAAATTCGGAATTCGATCAATCGTGAAATTTTGATTAACTACTTAGCCAAATATAGAGTCCGTTCAAATAAATGAGTGCTGTCAATTTTCAATTCAATTGTATTAATTAATCACCGAAGATTCAATAGAAAGAAGTGAGCTGAATTGTTTTTTTTTTTGCAGAAAATAGTTTTCTATAAAAAACTTCACTGAATATAATTCTTCTATATAAAAAATCGCTGAATCCCTTTTTTTATTAAAAAACCTGTGGTGAATTGAGTTGTTCTATAAAATATATTTTCTTGTATATATATATATATATATATTAATTTTTAATTTTAAAATAATTTTTTTTCTATTCAAAAACATCGCTAATCGATTTTTTGTATAGAAAAAGTGTTGCTGAATTTAGTTTTTATGTTTTATGTACAAATCCTTAGCTAAATTTTTTTTCTCATAGAAATGACAACAAACAAATTGCTGAATAAAGATTTTCTTAAGGAAGGAAGGTGTTACGGATTGGCAGCTGATTTGTAACAGTTCTATATATTAGTCCGTACTTTGAAAATTTCACACACATATTCGGACGAATTGGGTGGTCTGTAATTTGTCATTTCGGGTCCTGAATAAATATAAAAAATAATAAAATCGTTTGCTGTCACCATAGCTGCATAAAAGGGACTGTAATATGTATCGTTTTAGATGTTTAAAGGGTAAAGACGAGTTTCGAAATAGGTAACCAGGACAAAATTTCAATAAAGGCCCTCATTTCCATATAACCTTCGGATTTGAATATAAATTAAAATATTTCGAAAAACAAAACTGCAGATAACTGCAGAACAGGATTTAGGTCTCAATAACAAGGCCTTTTTACACTATATTGGTATACATATACTGCTCAATTCGATTTTATATAAAAACTGTCTGAAAAATGTAGAAAAATTAGCTGAATGGATTTTTATTAAAAAACATTTTTGGCGGAAAAAAATTAAAAAAAACTGATTTACGTATTTCTTTAGCTGAATTGTGTGTCTTCAATAGAAACCCTTTGCTGAATTAAGTTATCGAAGAAAATATACTGCGGAACCGATTTTTACAACAAGAAAAACTAGCTGAATTCAGGTTAAGCTACATAAAAATGTAGCTGAATTCAAATTGTTGGTGTTATATTTCATATTTTTAATTAAAATTAAAAAAACGTAGCTGAATTACGGTTTTCTTTAGCTGAATTGTGTTTTTCAAGAGGAACCCTTTGCTGAATTAAGTTATCTAAGAAAATATACTGCGAAACTGATTCTTACAACAAGAACAACTAGCAGAATTCAGGTTTAGCTATATAAAAATGTAGCTGAATTCAAATTGTTGGCGTTATATTTCATATTTTTTAATACAAATTAGAAAAAAAAACGTAGCTGAATTACGAATTTCTTTAGCTGAATTGTGTTTTTAATAGAAATCCTTTGCTGAATTAAGTTAACGAAGAAAATATACTGCGGAACCGATTTTTACAACAAGAAAAACTAGCTGAATTCAGGTTAAGCTACATAAAAATGTAGCTGAATTCAAATTGTTGGTGTTATATTTCATATTTTTTAATTAAAATTAAAAAAACGTAGCTGAATTACGGTTTTCTTTAGCTGAATTGTGTTTTTCAATAGAAACCCTTTGCTGAATTAAGTTATCGAAGAAAATATACTGCGAAACTGATTCTTACAACAAGAACAACTAGCAGAATTCAGGTTTAGCTATATAAAAATGTAGCTGAATTCAAATTGTTGGCGTTATATTTCATATTTTTTAATAAAAATTAGAAAAAAACGTAGCTGAATAACGGATTTCTTTAGCTGAATTGTACTTTTCAATAGAAACCCTTTGCTGAATTAAGTTATCGAAGAAAATATACTGCGGAACTGATTCTTACAACGAGAACAATTAGCTGAATTCAGGTTCAACCACATTAAAATGTAGCTAAATTTAAATTTTTTGTGTTACATATCAAATTTATTTTAATGAAAATTAAAAAATATATAAAACTTAAATTGAATATTTTAAAAATTAGAGGAATTCCAATTAGACAATATTTTACGTACGCTTAAGGACCCGGGAACGTGATAAAATACTAGGATGAAAAAACGAAAATATTTCTAAGAAATATTTTAAATTTCAATTTTACAGAGTTGGGAGAAAGAAGTAAAGAAAGAACAGAACCTAGATTGAAAGAAAACAAAAATTAAGAAAAAGAAATTACAGAATAAATAATGAAGAAGCAATGAAATGAGAATCATAAAAGAAACAACCTGGCGTTGCAGTGAAATCAATAAAATTCGAAAAGTAAACATGTCGGCCGAATTGACGTTTCAAAATTATGAAAATTTAATGAATTTTGTGAAATTTAATAAAACGAAAATAATTAACATTAAATAATTTTGTGTTTACAAAGAATATTCAAAAGAAGAGATTTGCTGTTGCCTCGAAAGAGTCATTATTAACAACAACATCAACAACAACGTGAGTGTGTGTGTGTGTAAAAATGCCCTCAATTTCACGTAAAATTTTAAAATATTCGATATACTTGAAAAATATCATTTTACATGCTGTTACAATATTCCGATTACGACAAATTGTTGTCGTTCAATGTTTGAATACCTGAGAAGAAGAAAAATCTGAGCATCCGTGAAACGAAGATCTCTGTGAAGTGTGAAAAAAGAAAAAAACGAAATCGTAACTTCGTAGGCAGCTTGCATAAATGTGAAACCAATTCTCAAGAAATTTACAAAAAAGAAAAGAATAACGAAATCAAAACTTCCCAAGAAACAAGAAAAAATAACCCAACCCTCCCCCAAAAATCCTTTTACCCTGGCTACCGCCCTCACCCACTCACAAGCTCCCTTCGAAAAAAGAAAAGAAATCAAGTGTCTATGTATGTGTGTGTCTCGGCTGTTGCCACGATCTTGGATTACAACTCAACGACGACGACGGGTTCTGTGTCATTGGCAGGTTGCATCTGAATTTTTTTCTTAATTTTTTGTTGTTGTTGCTGTACCCGGTAACTTAACACCTTTTGCCACCTCCTCCTCCATCTTCAACTTCGATGTGCTCATCTTTGCTGGATTAAATTCTGTTGTTTTGTAAAAAAATTTTGAATTTCACATCTCTTCATCATTTTACATTTTATCTGTTGCTGCTGCTGAATTCGTCTCCTGCCAACCGTTACAATTTTTTTTGCTTTGTTGGTGTTTTTGTTTGTGTGAAAACGTCGTTTACGCCATTTTGAAGAAAGGATTTGCAGAGCCTGGAAAAAAGTGTTTTGTCAAAAGGTGAGTTCAACATATTTGGCAATAAATAATTCAAAAAATTGCATTTTCTTTAGAAAAAATTAGCTGAATTCATATTTTCTATGAAAAAAGGTTTGCTGAATTGGATTTCTCTACAGTAAACACGTATTAAAATGGAGTTTAGTAGGAGATCATTATTAAATTTAAGTTATTTATTAGTGAAAACTTTGCTGAATTGAATTTTTCCATAGAAAAACTTTGCTGAATTGAAATTTAATTGAAAAATCTTTGCTGAATTGAGAATGTATGCGTAAAAACTTAAATACATTACGTTTTGAATAGAAACAACTTTGCTGAATGGGGATTTAAATAAAAAAACTCTTTGCTGAGTTGTGTTTTTCTATAGAAAAAAATCGCTGAATTCAGCTTTTCTATAGAAAAACTTAACAAAAATGAGTTATTTAATTGAAAAACCCTTTGCTGAATTGGGATTTTAATGAAAAATTTTAGCTGAATTGTGTTCTTATATGGAATAAATTGGCTGAATTGATCTATAGAAAAATCCTGCTGAATTGAAAATGTTTGTGTTAAAAGTTTGCTACAGGTTATAATCTTTGCTTTTCTATAGAAAACCATCACAAAATATAGACTTTTGCTGAATTGGGATTTAAATGAACATTTTTGCCAAATTCTGTCCTTAAACGGAAAAAGATGGCTGAATTAAAATTTTTTATATAAAAACTCAGCTGAATTGAAAATATTAGTGTTAAAAGTTTGCTATATTGCGTTTTAGTAGAAATTCTTTGCTGAATTGAGATTTTAAATGAAAAATCTTAGCTGAATTGTGTCCTTATATAGAAATAGTTGGCTGAATTGAAATTGTATGTTTAAAAAGTTGATATATTGCTATTTTTAATTGAAAAAACTTAGCTGAATTGGGATTTGAATTGTAAATCTTTGCCTTTGTGTTTTTATATGAAAAAAAATCGCAGAAACCAACTTAATTTATTTAATAGAAAACCCCTTGCCGAATGAAAAAAAATCTTTGCTGAATTGTGCCCTTTTATAGAAAAAGTTGGCTGAATTGATAATGTATGCGTTAAACATTTTCTATATTGCATTTTTAATAAAAATACTTTGCTGAATTGGGATTTGAATGAAAAATCTTGCCCTAATTGTGTCTTTATATATAGAATGTTCGCTGAAATCGGTGTTTTTATAGAAAAACTTCAACAAATTGAGTTATTTAATAGAAAAATCTTTGCTGAATTGGAATGTAAATGATAAATTCTAGCTGAATTGTGTCCTTATATAGAAAACGATAGCTGAATTGACATTGACAAAATTGCTGAATTGAAAATTGATATGTCAACATTGCTACATTGCGTTTTGCAATAAAAATACTTTGCTGAATTGGGATTTGAATGACAAATATTGGCCTTATTGTGTCTTTATATAGAAAAAGTTCACTGAATTCAGCATTTCCAAAGAAAAACTTCACTGAAGTGTGCTATTTATAGGAAAAAACCTTTGCTGAATAGGAATGAAAATGAAAAATCTTAGCTGAATTGTGTTCTTATACAGTAAAAGTTGGCTGAATTGGCTGAATGCAATATTTCTTTATAAAACTATCATTGAATTAAGTTTTTACACAGAAAATATAGCTGAATTGGGGTTTTTGTTAGAAAAACGTAGCTGAATTAATATTTTAGTTCGGAAAACATAGCTGAATTAACATTTTAGTTAGAACAACTTAGCTTAACTAATGTTTTAGTTAGAAAATTTTTGCTAAATTAATTCTGTACTCAAAAAATCATAGCAGAATTAAATTTTTAATAAATTTTTTGCTAAATTAAGAGGTTTTTATACGCATTGCTGAATGCTGATTGTGTATAGACAAATTCAAATAACTGATCACGAAAATAAATTGTTTTCCACAATTTGCCAAAATTTCTGAGGGAAAACAAATGTAAAAAATTGTGGCGCCCAACGTATAACCAATGTCTGAGGTAATTGCTCGGTATATTAAAGAACAGACTGGAAAAGATACGTTGCGCATTGTGTTGTGTTGTGGCGCCCAACAAATCCTAACAAAGAGGCAAAAATATATCATAACCTTTAGCGATCAGAATGATATAGCCATGTCAGTTTGTCTGTTAAAATCAATGTAGAGATCCCAATATTTATGATAGGGGTTTGAATTTCTTAGCACAAATGGAATATATCGTTCCACTTTTTAGGTATAGGTCCATATTTTGACAGATTGAGGTACGGTCTTTCAGTTCGGTTATAATGGTTCTAGGGGCTTAAGTGGTTGTAATTTGGCATTCTGGTTTCTTGGAGTTTGAAAAACATCTTAGTGGAAAATTGTCAACGTAGTTTCATGATTCGTCGAAGTCCTTAAATATATATTGATCGTATAATTTTTGGTATTTAGGCGGTTCTAGCCGGCATTTTCAAATTGAATGGGCTGTAATTTGGCACTCCGAATTCTTAGTGAGAAGTCCCAAATAAAGGTACCAACTCGATTTTTGGTAAGTTGAAGGTCCTGGCTGAATTTTAAATCCATTAGGAAATAAATATTCCTGGAAATTTAGAATATATGGCCATATTTGTTACAGCCCCCATTTATGTGTCCTGATCGATTTTAGGTATTTTTAGTGTGGCACATCATGGTGCAAGATACAAAATTTTCAGCCATACAGAAATTATCGACATTTTTATTTGTTTGTAATTGTGATTGGCCGGCCAACATAAAGTTTTGGTCCGATCATGATCGAACACCGTTTTCGATCGCTCGTTGTCCGAATCCCAACACTTAAGAGCTGTAATAGGTCAAAAAGACCTCTGTGCTTAGAGGAAGGACTCTAGACAATGTGAAACCATTCTAAAGCTCTTAAGGAGTACTTCAATCAAAAAATTTCCGGACAATTCAAAAAATCATATCATAGTGAGCAAAATAACAACATGGTGAAAGTTCAACCGCGCAAAACTTAACTACTTTTAACGACATGTCTATAATTCTGATTTTAGAGGGTCAAAAAGCCAGATAACATATTGGTCCGATTATCATCATCAAAAAACGGTGATGGCCCTTGTGGGAACCTCAACTTTTATGAACTTTACATCATTAAGGATTTTTTAACAAAGTTCCGATATAATAGTTCCAAAAAACCTCAGTACCTATAAGAAGGACTCTGATCAATGTGGGTATCTTTCTAAAGCTAAAGCTAAAAATTCCAGACATTACAAAAAAAGTATATATAATAAAACCAGTGAGCGGAGCAGTATAGTAAGCCTGGGAAATATTTCGTGACATTTTCACCCTCTTGCCCGATTAGAGGTCAATATATCTTCCATACACTGACGTATTTTCCGAATATTACTAATATTCAGTACAACCCTTCTTATTACTTGTGCAGATTGACTTCAGACTTCAGGGTTGTATGGTGACGATCGGCTTATAACTGTGGCCTATAGATCGATTTGAAAAATGGCAAAAAATTAAGTTTTCGGTCAACTTCATCCCAAAATTATTATCTGATCATCACTAAAAATTATAAGCGCTGTCCTTGACCATAACTGGAACCCCATGGAAAATTTCAAATCGATCAGCGTTATATTTCCGCCTCTAGTGTGGTAATGGGTTACTAAATAATATCTGAATACGTAAGCACGTGTAAATATTTAAGTGTAACTCCCACATCCGAGAACATACGACAATATAATTGGTATCAATTTAAAGGTTAGCCACTCCTCTTGGATATACTATCAACTTCTCGGGTCTATGTCTTTCAGAAGTAAATATATACGCCATAGAATCCAACTGTTGTAATTTTTCACACAAAAGTCAGGGCCCATTTGACCCGCTAAATATTGACCGATCTTTATCAAAACAGGCATGCTTATTCCTTGGCCCGATCCCCTTCTCCTTCTGGAACCTCCACACAGGGGCTAGGTGTAAATGCGGCTATAGTTCATTATCGAACCTTACGTTCTAATTTTTTATCTCGCTATCCTCCACAGGTGAAATGATTACAATAGAGACTTAGAACCAAACTCACAACGCGGAACATATCAGATAACTATTTTAATATAAAAAAGGGGATTATATGGGGACTACCCCAAAAAGGGGGCGAATAATAATAACTTTTGATAGGGAAATTTGTTACCCTACAAAATACCAAATTGCAGCAAATTCGGTTGAAAAACGTGCTTAAGAACCCCATATATCAAAAAAATTAATGTACCCTCCATACTATGGTGGAGGGTATAAAAAGGGAGTTATATGGGGACTACTCCAAAAAGGGGGTACATATTAATAATTTTTGTAGGGAAATTTGTTACCATATACGACTACAAAATACCAAATTTCAGCGAATTCAGTTGAAAACGTGCTCAAGAACCTCAAAATAGCGAAAATTGGGGGTACCCTTATATGGGGGCTACCAGAAAAATTGGACCTACATATATAATTTTTGGTGAAGATATTTAGCACCCAATAAGAACCAAATGTATCAAATTTCAGCGATTTCGGTTGAAAACGCGCTCAAGAACCCCAAAATACCGACATTTGGGGGGTACCCTTACATGGGGGCTACCAGAAAAAATGGACCTATATTTATAAATTTTAGTGGAGAAATTTTCTACCCAATAAGAACTCAAAGTACTAAATTACAGCCAATTCGGTTGAAAACTACGATCAAAATCCCCAAAATACTGAAAATTAGAAGGTACCGTTATATGGGGGCTACCAGAAAAAATGGACCTATATGTATAATTTTTTGTGGAGAAATTGGGTACCAAATAGCAACTCAATGTACCAAATTTCAGCGAATTCGGTTGAAAAACGCGCTCAAGAACCACAAAATACCGAAAATTGGGGGGTACCCTTATATGGGAGCTATGCCTAAACGTGGACCGATATATCCCATCTTCGAACTTGATCTGCTTGCAGACAAAAGACAACTTTATGCAAAATTTCAGCACCCTTTCTCAATTCCTTCAGAAGATAGCGTGATTACAACAGACGGAAGGATGGATGGACAGACGGACGGACGGACATGGCTAGATCGTCTTATAATTTTACCCTGATCAAGAATATATATACTTTATACGGTCGGAAATGAATATTTCGATGTGTTACAAATGGAATGAAAAAATTAATATACCCTCTCTACTATGGTGGAGGGTATAAAAATCATACCATAATCGAGGTATATACCCAGTGGAGAGTAGAACTCAAAACTCCCATGTCGTTTTAAATTTTAACATCGACAATTATTTAAGTATTCAATTTTACGTTCGAAATTAATTAATTTTGTTGTTGATGTTGTTGTTTTTACTATTTTTTATTTTAATTAATGTTGTCACATTTTTCAAGTAGCAATAATTATTTTTTTCTGTTTTTTGTAGTTCCACTTTATCAACAAAAAATTTAATCGAAAACATTTGTTTCACCCTGAACTAGAACTGCGGAAGCACGTGTATTCCAATTTTTGGACATTATTCACATTTGTCAAAATAAAATTTATTGCTTTCTGATAGAATCACAAATATTTTTTTTCGGAACTTCTATCAATTCCGCTTTGTCTACGTTTGGATGATGGATAAATACCTCCGAATTCTCTCCTCCCCAGAAAAAAAATGCAAAACCAAATTCAGTTTCATTTTCATTTTTTTGGATTGATGCTGTTTGGAGATCACAGTTTTGTTGATGTTTATTTAATTTAGTGAATTTTGTTTTGTTCACTTGCCTGCCTGCCTGCCAGCCTAGCCAGCTAGACGTTTACGCGGGTCTAGAATTCTTTGCTTGCTTATCTTTCTATAGTAACAAAGTTGTTGGGGTATATATTTTTTGCTCGATGTTTATTATCTTTGTTTTTTTTTTGTTTGCCTTTTGGGGGTCAATGAACGCTAAAGTGGCTGACAACTTTGCGTTTTTTTTTTCGCTCTGCTTTTTGAGGTATTTGTTTTCAGTTTTTTTGTTTATGAAAAAAGTAAAGTTTTTTTTTTTGGGTAGCTGTTGCAAGTAGTTAAAAAATAAATAAATATAATTTTTGAATATTTAGATTTGACGACAAATTGATTTGATCGAAAATGGGTTCGATCGTATATCGATCTCCATATTTTCTCTGAGTTTGCTTACAGTTATCTATCTTTGGCAAGAAATAACTTAGATCTTCGAATATTTGCTGCATAACAATAACATTTCATATACATATGACTAATTCGGCGGCACACACAGACACACTCAATTTATTTTTGGGATTTATTATTCATGCTTTTTGTCGATGGAGAATTTTGTTTTCGTTTTATTTTTTAAGTAAAAAATGATTTATTGACAAGGAAATCACTAAATTATGCAATTTTTGTGTCCACAGCTGGTGTATAATTGCAAGCTTCGTATAAAATTTGAAACCGGTTTCAGAATAACCATATATCAGCCATTGAAATCTAAACATTTTTCGGAACATATATTTGCAATTAAATGACTAATGTTTAGCATATTTTTTGAGTACATTACTCATGAGGGGAGGAGACCGGCAGCTATGATCGAAGGACCAAATTGTGCTCAAACTAATTTTTCAACGTTGGACCTGAGCTTTTATAGACGAGCTGAAGGCAGGCTTTTTAGGCGAGCTAAACGGAGCCTTTGTAGACGAACTAAAGGAAGCCTGTATAGGCGACCTGAATGGAGCCTTATTTTGTGAGATAAACAAATCTTTCTATAGACGTGCAGAAGGACGTCTTTGGAAAATATTTTAAAACCTTTACAAAATGCTGGTTTCAAAAAGAAGCTCGATGTTTGGGTGTCACACCAATTAAAAGAAAAACCAGTAAGGAAAGTAGTAAAGTCGGACGGGGCCGACTATATGATACCCTTCACCACTGTGGGTATATTAAACAGATGAATCCTAACAGACGTCGCATTATTGAAGAACCATTAACATGAAATTAAACATGTCATTCTGCAACCTATACTAAATTTTGGTCAGGTATAGAGTTGCTTCTTACGATGGGACAAAATAATGTAAATAAATTTAAAGCGAAATATCGAAATATAGGTTACACTTATTTCAGTATGGTTTTTGCATTCGGCCACATTTTGAGTTCTTTATTTACTTATAAATCCAAATTTACTTATAAATCCAAAATCGGACGAAAATATATATGGGAGCTATATCTAAATATGAACCGATTTTCACGAAATTTAACACACATCGTTCTAGACTTAGTTCAGTATGCTATGCGAAATTTCGTGCAAATCGAAGGATATATAGGGACATTGTTGCACCATTTACATAAAATCGGACGAAAATATATATGGGAGCTATATCTAAACCTATTTTCACGAAATTTAACACACATCGTTCCAGACATAATTCAGTACGCTATCCCAAATTTCGTGCAAATCGAAGGATATATAGGGACATTGTTGCACCATTTACATAAAATCGGACGAAAATATATATGGGAGCTATATCTAAACCTATTTTCACGAATATATCCCAAATTTCGACATTGATGCACTATTTACCTAAAATCGGACGAAAATATATATGGGAGCTATATCTAAATCTGAAATTTTCACACACACATCGTTCTAGACTTAATTCCGTACGCTATGCCAAATTTCGTGCAAATCTAACGATATATAGGGACTTTGGTGCAATATTTACCTAAAATCGGACGAAAATATGTATGGGAGCTATATCTAAACCTGAACCGATTTTCAGGAAATTTAACACACATCATTCTGGACCTAATTCAGTACGTTATGCCAAATTTCGTGCAAATCGAAAGATATATAGCGACTTTGGTGCACCATTTACATGAAATTGGACGAAACTATATATGGGAGCTATATCTAAATCTGGACCGATTTTCTCGAAACTTGGCAGACATCACTCTAGGCTTAATTCAGTACGTTATGCCAAATTTCGTGCAAATCGAAAGATATATTGGGACTTTGGGGCACCATTTACATGAAATCGGACGAAACTATATATGGGAGATATATAGAAATCTGGACCGATTTTCACGAAACTTGGCAGACATAATTCTAGACCTAAATGATTAGGCTGTACCAAATTTCGTGCAAATCGAAAGATATATAGGGACTTTGGTGCACCATTTACATGAAATCGGACGAAACTATATATGGAAGCTATATCTAAATCTGGACCGATTTTCACGAAACTTGGCAGACATAATTCTAGACCTAAATGATTAGGCTGTACCAAATTTCGTGCAAATCGAAAGATATATAGGGAATGTTTACATTAAATCGGTTAAATATATATATGGGAGCTATATCTAAATCTGAACCGATTTTTCCCAATTTCAATAGGGTTCGTCCTTGGGCCGAATAAGTGACCTATGCCAAATTTCATCCAATTCGGATCATAAATGCGACCTGTACTTTGTTTACAATTTAACATGCACAGACAGACAGACGGACGGACATGCATAAATCGACTTAGAAAGTGATTCTATGCATATTCTCAAAAGGAACCATGTGTCTATCTCGTTTCCTTTTGCCTGTTACAAACATATGCACAAAGACATAATACCCTGTACCACAGTGTGGTGAAGGGTATAAATACAATGTATCGAATTTTCATCTGCGAAACTTTGGACAAACGGAATGAGATAGACCCATTTCTTAAACGAATGGTGGCTGGAGATGAGAAATGGATCACATACGATAAGCCTATGCGAAAACGATCGTGGTCAAAGAGCGGTGATGCACCATAAACGATGGCCAAACCAGGACTAACGGCCAGGAAGGTTCTGGTATGCATTTGGTGGGACTGGAAGGGGATTATTTATTATGACCGACCAACTGGACCGTTAGAAGATAGCAATTGGCCAGAGTTGACCAACAGGAGAGGTTCCGTGTTCCACCAGGACAACGCTACAGTGACTCGCCAGAAACTTCGGGAGCTTGAAATTTGAACAAACCAAATGTTAAAGAGCCGAATGAATTTAGTAATTTAAAAATTACCAAATTCATTCGGTTCTAATCTGAAATCTATGATTACAAACATAAATTTTCTAAAATATCAATTCAAGACCATTGGATTGCAACCATTTAAAATTATTTGTGTTGAACTAAGTTTTTTTCTGATTTACTAAAGAAATGGCCCCCAACGTTCTTTGTGACGTTCGATGTATCTCCATTCGGCCACAAATTCTAAGGCAGATATAGATGGTGGCGCCCAATATATCCACAAATTTCTAAGATTCTTATTGGATAGTCTTAGGGACTTCGATTTCTTAACATATAAATAATCCTATATTGAACAGCAGTGTTTTTCCAAAAAATCAATTGTTTTTCCGTTCTAAATTAGCCCTAAATCAATCATTACATGGGAAATAAAATAATCGACTGACCAATAAGGAAAATGCAATAGTCGGACGAGGTTGACTATATGAACCCCTATACCACTATGGGTAAATACACGAGGATGCACGAGCAGATTTATGGACTTTGATATCTTAAAATATAAATAACCAAGTGTTGATCTCACCTCGATTCCAAAAAATTAACTGACACGCCGCCCCCAATTTTTTTCCGTTCTAAATTAGCCTAAAATCACTAATCACAGATTTTGGCGCCCAACATTTCCCTTAATATCAAATTGAAGACGTGGATAATTTTTTTGTCGTACAATTACTTCAAATTATTTGTGTTGAGTATGTTTGGTTTTCCTGAAATTTAGATTGCTCGCTAAATTGTAAATTGTGGCGCCCAACGCTTTCTACGAACTCCAAAATTTACGAATGGTAAAATTGGTGCATTCCAAAAAATGCATTGTAGCGTTCGATGTTTTTTCAATCGTCCAAAGATTTGCGAGCGTAAATTGCAGATATAAATGGTGACGTCCAATGTCGCAATACAATTTATAAACCACCAATATTTCCTGAGAATCTATGACGGACAAAAATTATTGTGATGCCCTAGGTATTCCAAAAAAAAAAAAAAATTAAATTTTGATCCCCAGTTTTTTAGAAATTGAAAAAAATTTGAAGATCTACTTTGTGAAGCCCAACGTATATACAATACACGAGAAATGCTTCAAGATTGGATAGAAAATTAAATAATATATTGACCATTAAGGCAAATACATACATAAGTCAGGCGAGTTCGACAGTATGGTAACCTACACCACTATGGGTATATACAAGAAAGGCTCCAAAAATTTGTAATGCAATCTACAGTCAATCGGCAATCTTAGAGGCTTTGATTTATAAAATATAATTAGCCTTACGGCGTTCTTTTTCAAATTCAGTTCGACGACCAAATTTGTGGCGCCCAATTATTTTGTACGAATCGCAGACTGTTCGAATGGTAAAATTCGAATTTCCAAAAAATTCCACAACTTTTAGGATTTTTGGGTCGTAGGGTGCAAATATAAATGGTGGCGCCCAATGTCTTATTTTACTCAAAATTGCAGGCGAAAAAAAAAAAATTATGACGACCAATGTTTCTCAATATTGCTATAGTTAATAATTAAAATAAATTATCTTCCTTGATCTTGCAGGAATTAAAAAAAAACTGAAGAAATATAATGCGGCACCCGACGTATTGACTATATCATAGATTGTCCATAATTTTATAAAAAATATTTAAAAAGGGTCAGTAGGTGTTGCCGAAAGATATATAGACTCAGCCTATGATGTATGTAGTATACATTTATTCTGACTTTTGTATGCTATTTTGGTTTGCGTAGATCTACAGAGGTCTGAGGTGGATATTTTTTTTAAATTTATAATTTCCCAAAAAATCTGACAGTTTGTAGAACAGATACCAGAATGAATGATATTGGATTTGCATAGAAGTGCATCGATACGTCCCATATTTGGGTATCAAATCGAAAACTTTCGGATTTAATATATATTTTTATATATTCCAGATAAAGCCTAAAGATGTTCACTCCTCTGTGTGCTTTCCCCACAAAGTGGGGAAAGTATAAAGCGATTTCAAATTGTCTGAAACGAGTTTGGTCACCAAGTGTCTTGGGCCTAACACCAAACTGTTGATCAGGCACATTTCCATCGTATTAATGTAAATAATTGCTGGGCCATTGTTTATTAGAATCTTTGAAAATTCCTTTTGACGTCCTTTGAATCTCTGGTTAACAAACAATAAATTTTGGCACCCAACGTTTCGCTAAATCAAAAATGTGTTGGCATATTTTTTTAGGAGAAATGTTGGATATTTGGTGCACCATTTAATGTACTATTTAAATCAATATATATATATATATATATATGGGAACTATATCTGTATGTGAGCCGATCTTCATTGGGGCGCCCAACGTTTCGCAAAATTAAAAATGGGTTGGCCATAATAGCTCAGAACTATAATTGCAGACTCTAACAACAAATTGTGGCGCCCAACGTTTCGCTAAATCAAATATGGGTAGGCACAGTTTTTTAAGTATTAAAATGGCTAATTTTGAATAACCAACTGTAAGTTAAAAAAATAATTTTGAAGAAAATATTTGTTTTTGAAATACTATTTTACTTTTAGACAACAAGTCGTAGAAATGTTTAAATAATTGTAAAGATATAATGTCCTTTGGATAGATTTTCATTGCAATTTTTTAATAAAAAAATATTTTTATAGATCGGAAAGTTTTTATTATATATTTTATATAATTTTCTATTTATATATATTTTTCCCGTTAAATACATACATTATTAAATACATTCATAATTTATTTATTATTATTCTTATTTATTTTTTATAAATTTTTTTTAGTGTTCTAATATATGTCTTCCTTCTTCTCTTTTCAGATTATCAACTTGTAAATGTGAAAATAATTATATATAATATACAAAAAAAGAAAATATGTAAATTGTAAATAAATACAAAACAAAAAATTGCATATATTTTATATATATAACCAAAATAAAATTTAAGTTTAAATGTAACCCCCAAAAAAGTAAAAAAAATAAATACTTTAGTTTTCTTCCGCGGGAAGAAACTAAAGATTTGTAAATTACTAAGCGATACCTAATTGTGTTCAAAATTGCAAAAGGAAAAAAAATTAAAAAAATAAGGTTAAAAATAATAATATTAAAAATATATAATTAAGTGAAAATAATCCCATATATAGATTTAAAAATATATATCATAGAAATTTAATTTCAAAAAAAGTCAATATATAAAAAAATATATATTAAATAAAATATATAATTAAACAAAAATATATTGTTAAGAAAAATAAAAATATAATTAAATAAATAAGAAAATAAATATATAGTGTAAAAAATTAACATAAATTTAAAAATAAAAATCAATTCAGATTTTTCTACAAAAGTGAAAATAAAGAAATATTTCATACAACCTGCTACGTCATCTATAAATTGTGTTTTAAAAGGGGAATTTCAATAAAAAATTTCCCCCTTATCAAAGAAATAGAAAAAAAGAGAATTAAGTGAAAACAAATCCATTATCCAAATCAACCAACCAAATGCTGCATCTTGAGAATCGATACTATAACAAGTGAAGAAATGAAATAGAATATCATGAAGTGAAAATATGTGTTAAAAAATAAATATTCAATTTACAATATGAAATGTGAAAATGAAAAAATTAAATTATTGAAAACCAAATGAAAAAAGTTTTGAAAAATAACAAAATGAAATCCACACAAAATAATATACAGAAAAATATTTATAAATAACTTTATTTTGTTTGTGTTGTTTTTAAAAATATATTAAAAAATCGCAACCATGGCCCTTTGCACGGCCAATTATTTTTTAAACGGATTATACCCCTAAAAGACAATGCCGTCTTGTCCTCAAAAACATTTTAGGTAAGTTTTATTTTTATTTTATTAGCAAATACTGGTGAAATATATTAAATATGCTTTTTTAGGACTTTAAAATAGCAAAGTTTCAAAATTGCATGCAGGATTTTCCATTATGGTATTCGAAGAAAAATTCATTTTTTGATATAAAATATCAAATGTTTATTTTACAATAAAGAGGAGGATAAGAGTTAGTCTGATTGAAAAATTCGGCCTTCACGACACGTTAAAGTGGCTTGCGGCCTTATATTAGTTTTTCTCTTTCGAGTCACCGGTGAATATTTTGAGGTGTTGCAAACGGAATGACAAATGATATACCAGCTTATGGTGAAGGATATAGAACAGGACCATATCTTTTTCAAAAAAATGTCCATAGCCTCATGTCTTTGAACTCTCGTATTGAGACTGACATCAAATGATCTCGCTGAACCACAGCATTAACGCTTGGGTTTCGAAGTTTTCGAACATAAATTTCGAATTAAAAATAACACATTTCTGCGATTAGTATTCATGTTACACCTTTATTTCTTTTAAATTGAGTTGTATGACACGGTTTTCTATATTCGAAATTAATTTCGAATTTTTCGAACTTCAATTTCGAATTGAAAATAATATTTTTTACGATTAATAATTACGATTAACAATTATTTCACTAAAATTCATTCATTTTCTATATTCGAAATTAATTTCGAATTTTTCGAACTTCAATTTCGAATTAAAAATAATATTTTTTTACGATTAATTTTCATTGTACATAATAATTTTTCCAAAAATTGCATTGCAAAATAGCATTTTCTATTTTCGAAATTAATTTCGAATTTTTCGAACTTCAATCTTGAGTTAATAATAGCATATTTTTACGATTAATATTCATTTTATATCTTAATATTTCCCAAAATTTGCTGCAAATCATCATTTTCTATTTTCGAAATTAATTTCGAATTTTTCGAACTTCAATCTCGAGTTAATAATAGCATATTTTAACGATTAGTATTCATTTTATATCTTAATATTTACAAAATTGGGCTGTAAAACATCATATTCTATTTTCGGAACTAATTTGGAATTTTTCGAACTTCAATTTCGGGTTAAAAATAATATCTTTTATTTTTTAGTACTCATTCTACACCATATATTTTTTTCAAAATTGCGCTGCAAATATAATTTTCTATTTTCGAAATTAATTTCGAATTTTTCGAACTTCAATTTCGAATTGAAAATAATATTTTTTACGATTAATATTCATTTTACACCACAACTTTTTCCAAAATTGCGCTGCAAAACCTCATTTTTTATTTTTGAAATTAATTTCGAATGTTTCGAATTTCAATCTTGAGTAAATAATAGCATATTTTTACGATTAGTATTCATTTTATATCTTTATTTTTCCAAAAATCTGCTGTAAGCCATCATTTTTTATTTTCGAAATTATTTTCGTATTTTTCGAACTTAAAATAACATCTTTATACGGTTATTATTCACTTTTAGCCTTCATTTGTTAAAAATTTCTTAAAAATTTTCCTGTTTTCAATTATCGAAAATAATAATTTCGAATTTTTCGAACTACAATTTTAAATTTAAAATGACATATTTTAACGATTAGTATTCATTAAAAGCTTAATTCACCAAAAAAATTGTTGTAACGCATCATTTTCTATTTTCGAAATTAATTTCGAATAGTTCGAAAATGAATTTGTAACTAAAAATAACATATTTTTACGATTTTATTCACTTTTAGGCTCCATTTCTTTAAAATTGTGCGGTAAAACACCGTTTTTCAATTTTCGAAAATAATTTCGAATTTTTCGAACTACAATTTTTAATTGAAAATACATTATTTTTACGATTAGTATATATTTAAAACATTAATTCATCAAAAAAAATTGTTCTAAAGCAACATTTTCTATTTTCGAAAATAATTTCGAATTTTTCGATATACAATTTTAAATTCAAAATTACATATTTTAACGATTAGCATTCATTTAAAAGCTAAATTCACCAAAAAATTTGTTGTAAAGCCTAATTTTTATTTTCGAAATTAATTTCGAATTTCGAAAATGAATTTCTAACTAAAAATAACATATTTCTACGATTATTGTTCACTTTAAGCCTTCATTTCTTTAATATTGTGCGGTAAAACACCGTTTTCAATTTTCGAAAAAAAATTCGAATTTAAAGTAACAAGTCTTTACGATTGGTATTCATTTTACACCTGAATTTTTTCCAAAATTGAGTTGTAAACCATAATTTTTTATTTTCGAAATTAATTTCGAATTTTTTGCACTTCTATTTCGAATTTAATCTATATTTCTTTAAAATTGTGTTGTATAACACAATTTTCTATTTTCGAATAAAATTTCGAATTTTTCGAAGTTCAATTTCTACTTAAAAATAACATATTTTTACTATTAGAATTCATTTTACATCTTAATTTCACCAAAAATATGCTGTAAAACATCATTTTCTACCTTCGAAAACATCATTTTCTTCTTTCGAAATTAATTTCGAATTTTTCGAACATAAATTTCTAATTTAAAATAACATAGTTTTATGATTTGTATTCATTTTACATATTAATTTCACCAAAAATTGTGCTGTATAGCATTATTTTCTATTTTCGAAATTAATTTCGAATTTTTCGAACTTCAATTTCGAATTGAAAATAATATATTATTAGAATTTGTAATCATTAAAACATATATTTCTTTAAAATTGCGTTGTAAAACATTATTTTCCATCTTCGAAAATAATTTCGAATTTTTCGAACTTCAATTTCCAATTAAAAATAACATATTTTTACGATTAATATTCATTTTCCCCCTTAATTTTCTAAAATTTAAATGTAAAGCATAATTTTTTATTTTCGAAATTAATTTCGAATTTTTCGAAATTCAATTTCGACTTAAAAATAACATATTTTTACGATAAGTATTCATTTTAAACCTTTATTTCTTGAAATTCTGCTGTAAAAAATCATTTTCTATTTTCGAAATTAATTTCGAAAATGAATTTCTAACCAAAAATATCATTTTTATACGACATTATTCACTTTTATCCTCCATTTTTAAAAAATTGTGCTGTAATACATCATTTTCTATTTTCGAATTTTTCGAAATTAGTTTCGAATTTTTTGAAATCTGAATTTTCTTGCGTTTTGAATGAAAATCGATATAATCTATGTATTTTGATGCCTTAAATGATTAAATTTTCCACAATTTGATATTTTTTCGCAATATTCGATGACATTTTATCTGCTTTGTCATCAAATTTTATGTTTTTTTTCTTTAGAATCGGTACCCTGCTGCTGCGGTGTCATTGTGGTTTCTACCCGCCCAAAAATTGAATTACATTTCATTGATGACTAATCATCATCGTTTTTATTTGCTGTTACTCTTTTTATGGGTATTTAAAAGTGTGATGAGTCGTTCGAACACCTAACAAAATGCCTGTCTCCTTGCGGAATAAAATTAAAATCGCCCGGCCTATTATCTTGCCAAACCACCAGGAAGACAAACAAGCAAAAAATCTTCAACAAATTTGTTATTACTTCCCCACAACAAAAACAAACAAACAAACCGACTGAATTGGGCAACAAACAACAACAAAAAAACGTTAATTAATTTCCAAAGAAAAACCTGCTGTGCAATGAAAACAAAACGTCAGCGAAAATCAGATCAATGAACTTTTTCTGCTGCTGCTTCTTCTTGTTTCGTTGTCTTCTTCTTGCGTTATGTTTGTTTTGTTTTTGTTGCTTCTTTGCGGTAAGACAACCAGCCAGTCAGCCAACCAAACGTTCAGTGAACTTGAGCTTAAGAAAAAGTAGTAAAAGTTTTCTTTTCTTTTTCTTCCTCTTCTCCTTGGGTGTGTGTGTGAGTGTGTGTGCATTATTCTGGCTTTGCGATCATCAAGGGTAACAGCTGGGAGGTTGCTTGATCTTGATCATGACTCTGTTTCAATGTTACAATGTTTTGTGTGTGTTCATGTGGTGGTGTTGGAATTTTCACTACAACCTCATGGAGATTTCTTGTTATTAAATTGTGTTGTTGCTTATGGTGGTGCTGTGTATGTGTGTGTGTGCGGTTGAGGAAACACGAGTAAAATATTTTTCTTTATCACCAACACCATTGGCCGCCCGAACGACCGTTCGTTCGTTCCTTGGTTGGATGCTTGATTTTCCAGTTGTTTTACTTTCATTTTTACTTCGGGGGATTTCAACTCTTGTTGTTGTCGGTGTTGTTGCTGCTATCGTTTCCTTCTACCATTTCATAGAGAAGAAGAATATCATCATCTCTACTGTTACTATTATTGGCATTGATAAGCGTTGGAACGGTTTGTTGGTGTTGTTGTTGCTGTTACAAGTCATGGTCGCGGTCATGATCACTTCATTTCATTTCTTTTCACTGAAAGTTTATTAACTTTTTTCCTCTCTCTCTTTGAGCAGATGATAAGACCTGGAAATGGATTTAAAATTATACAGGGTTTGGGTAACTGGATATTGGTGTTTAATGGGTTAAGATGGGGTTCTTATGGTAATAATTGAATTATGATTACAATTACAATTATTTAAGATATAACTTGGAAATTTGGCACATACATAGCTAATACTCTTAGGATGTTTGGTATTGAAAATTAGATATATCGGTCCAGGTTTTTGGTATATCCCCGGATATATTAGGATCCCTAAATATTTGGTATTTTGAGGATTTCATGCTCCTTTCTCAGTCGAATCTGGTGTAATTTTATATTTGATCTTGTTAATTTTGCAGTATGTCACATTAATCTGTAAAATCATGTTTTTACAATTTTCGAAATTTATTTCGAATTTTTCGAACTTCATTTTCGAACTAAAAATAACATATTTCTGCGAGTAGTACTCATTTACATGCTTTATTTCTTTGAAATTTGGCTGCAAACCATCATTTTCTATTTTCGAAATTAATTTCGATTTTTTTCGAACTTTAATTTTGAACTAAAAATAACATATTTTTGCCATTAGTATTTATTTTAAACTTGTATTTCTTTAAAATTATGCTGTCAACCATCATTTTCTATTTTCGAAATTAATTTTGAATTTTTCAAACTTCAATTTCGAACTAAAAATAACATATTTTCGCTATTAATATCCATTTAAAACAACAAATCACCAGAAATTTTGTTGTAAAGCATATTTTTTTATTTTCGAAATTAATTTCGAATTGTTCGAAAATGAATTTCTTACTAAATATAAAATATTTATACTATTATTATTCAGTTATAGACTTAATTTATTTAATATTAATCTTTAAAACGCCGTTTTCAATATTCGAAATTAATTTCGAATTTTTGAACTTTTATTTCGAATTAAAAATTACACTATTTACTTTCATTACATTCACTATTTACATTCATTTAAAACCTTAATTCACCAAAAATTTAGTTGTAAACCATAATTTTCCATATTCGAAATTAATTTCGAATTGTTCGAAAATGAATTTCTCACTAAATATAACAAATTTATACGATTATTATTCACATTTAGCCTTCATAACTTTAAAATTGCGCTGAAAAAACACCGTTTTTATTATTCGAAAATAATTTCGAATTTTTCGAACTTCAATTTCGGATTCAAAATTACATATTTTCACGATTGGTATTCATTTTACACTTTAGTTTTTCTAACATTGTGTTATAAAACTTCATGTTCTATTATCGAAAATAATTCCGAATTTTTCGAACATCAATTTCGAACTAAAAATAACTGTTTCTGCGATTAGTACTCATTTACAACCTTTATTTCTTTAAAATTATGTGTAAATCATCATTTTCGATTTTCGAAATTAATTTCCAATTTTTCGAACTTAAATTTCGAATTTTTAGAACCGAAAATAGCATATTTTCACGCTTAGTATTTATTTAATACACCAAATCATCAGAAATTTTGTTGTAAAACATAATTTTTTATTTTCGAAATTAATTTCGAATTGTTCGAAAATGAATTTCTAACTAATATAGCATATTTATACGATTATTATTCACATTTAGCCTTCATTTCTTTAATATTGATTTTTAAAACGCCGTTTTTTAATATTCGAAATTAATTTCGAATTTTTCGAACTTCGATTTCGAATTAAAAATTACATGTCCTCATTATTTGCATTCATTTAAAACCTTAATTCATCAACAATTTTGTTGTAAACCATAATTTTCCATTTTCGAAATTAATTTCGAATTGTTCGAAAATAAATTTCTAACTAAATATAACATATTTATACGATTAGTATTCACTTTTAGCCTTCATTACTTTAAAATTGCGCTGAAAAAACACAGTTTTTATTTTTCGAAATAAATTTCGAATTTTTCGAACCCCAATTTCGAAAAGAAAATTACATATTTTTACGATTAGTATACATTTTACACTTTAATTTTTCTATAATTCTGTTCGAAAACATCATGTTCTGTTTTATAATACAATTTCGAATTTTTCGAACTTTAATTTACTTTAAAAATTGCTTTGTGAACCATCATTTTTTATTTTCGTAATTAATTTCGAATTTTTCGAACTTCAATTTCGAATTGAAAATAATATATTTTTAAGATAATTATTTATTCTACACCCTCATTTTGCCAAATTGTACAAAAAACCACCATTTTCTATTTTCGAAATTAATTTCGAACTTCAATTCCAAACTAAAAATAACATATTTCTGTGACTAGTACTCTTTTAAAACCTTTACTTTTTAAATTGCGCTGTGAACCATTATTATTTATTTTCGTAATAAATTTCGAATTTTTCGAACTTCAATTTCGAATTGAAAATAACATATTTTTACTATTAGTATTCATTCTACACCTTCATTTTGCCAAATCTTACAGCAAACTATCATTTTCAATTTTCGAAATTAATTTCGAATTTGTCGAACTTCAATTTTGAACTAAAAACAACATTTTATTGCGATTAGTATTAATTTTTAATTTTTATTTCTTTAAAATTGAACTGTATACCATCATTTTCCATTTTCGTAATTAATTTCGAATTTCAATCTCGAATTTAAAAAAACATATATTTACGATTGGTATTTATGTTATACATTATTTTTTCTAAAATTGTGCTATATAAACATAATGTTCTATTCTCGAAAGTAATTTAGAATTTTTCGAAAATTCTAATTTAATTTCGAAAATGTACAAAGTTTGTTGTTCGACCTATTATTTAATAAATATGTATTAAATATAAATTTAAAAATAAAAATTCGAAAATTAGAAATTATGTTCGAAAAGCAAAAAAACTTTAGATTTCAGTACAAATTTGAGGAAATTAAAGTTTTACATGAAAAATAATTTTATCAAAATGTTATTTATGCTCGATAACGAATTTCCAAAATTCTAATTTAATTTCGAAAATTCTAATTTAATTTCGAAAATATACAAAATATGTTTATCGACCTATTATTTATTAAATATGTATTAAATATAAATTTAAAATAAAAATTCGGTAAGAATATGAACAAAATTACAATTTCGAAAATTGGAAATTATGTTCGAAAGCTAAAAAATTTGGGTTTTCAGCACAAATTTGAAAAAAATTAAAGTTTATCAGGAAAAATAACGCAAAAATACTTTATTTTATGTTCGATAACGAATTTCGAACATTCTAATTTAATTTCGAAAGCATACAAAATATGTTTTTCGACATATTATTTAATAAATACGTATTAAATATAAATTTAAAATAAAATTCGGTAAAAATATGAAAAATGAACAATTTCGAAAATTCGAAATTATGTTCGAAAATTAAAAAGTTCAGTTTTCAGCACAAATTTGAAGAAATTAAAGTTTTACATGAAAAATAATTTTATTCAAATGTTATTTATGTTCGAAAAGCAATTTCGAAAATTCTAAATTAATTTCGAAAATACACAAAATATGTTTTTCGACTTATTATTTAATAAATATGTATTAAATATAAATTTAAAATAAAAATTCTGTGAAAATATTAAAAAAATGAACAATTTCGAAAATTCGAAAATATGTTCGAAAGCTTAAAACTGGTATTTACAGCACAATTTTGAAGAAATAAAAGTTTTGCAAGAAAAATAATTTAAAAACAAAAATGTTTTTATTTATGTTCGAAAAACCATTTCGAAAATTCTAAATTAATTTCGAAAATGAAAAATTTTTTTTGGGTAAAAGTGAACATTAACAGAATAATTATTTAATAAATATATATTAAAAATAAAGATATTCCATAAAAAATACGGATATTTACAACTTCGAAAAAATTCGAAATTATGTTCGAAAACATTCAACTTGGATTCTCAGCACAAATTTGAAAAAAATAGTGTTTTACATGAAAAATATTGTTATACATATTTGAATTTATGTTTGATAACCAATTTCGAAAATTCGAAATTAATTTCGAATATATAAAAATTTCGTTTTACAGTGTAATATTGTATACAATAAGGCAGTATTTAAATAAAAACTGTTTTTCTGTGAAATAAATTTTTATTTCAAAAAATTTGTGTCGGAAACCCCATTTCGAAAAAAAATATTCGAAAAACATGAAAAGTATTTTCAAAAATATTTTAATTAATGGTCGAAATCCAATTATATTTTTTTTCTTTTGGAAAACATTTTCTAATTTTAGAAAATATCCTAAAATGGTTAAAATATCCTTACGAACTCAAACCTGTTTTCAAATCGCATTCACCATATTCCGAACATAGACCTTTATTCCCATTTCTCTTCACATCACCTGCCTTTTGGCGAAATATGAAAACAATTTGTCCCGAAGAGAAATGAAAAAAAAGAACACTGAATCGAAATATCGACACATCAACATTGAGGGCGAAGTAATGGCAGTAAGGACGATTCTTTATGAAAACCATGGGTGAGGGTGTGAGTGTGTTGGTGATTCTGCTGTGTGGTGTTGTGATGTTGGATACAAAGTAATAGCCATACCACCTCTCAATATTACCTTTTCAATAATCGCTCTCTCGTTGGGAATCATTCACATTTACTTGCAACTTTCTGCGCATGTGTTTGTTGTTTGTAAGGGCAACACGCACACACACACTCATGCAAATAATCAAATATACACATCCTTACAAACACATTCCACAAAAATGCCTCGTCACTGTTGTCGTAGTCGTCGTCATCATCATCCACATCAGTCTCATTCAGTTATGATTTCATTGCTCTTCGTCAGACCAAACGTTGTCGTCCAACCTTCAGACAGCAAAAATTGCGTGCAACTTCTGCTGCTGTGTGACTGCTGCCGCTTCTGCGGCACTGTTCCAAGTTCATTGAACTTTGCTATTGAAATTTTTTGGATAATTTTTGGTTGTTTGTTCTTTCATTGCTATGCCTTGCCTGACTGACTGAAGGCCTGCCCGTCCCGGCCTGCCATCCTGTCGTCCCTTTGCCCGAGAGTAGTTATTTTTTGGGGGTTGTGTGTTGTGACTTGATTTCATTTGTGTATATGGGGGAGGGGAGCATTCGGAGGTGGGTTGTATATATGTATGTGTGGGGGGAATTTGGGCCTTTTTTTCAATAACAAAAATTTCCTGGTTGTGTGTTGTTGTCAAATGGTTGTTGATTTTTTTTTTGTTCGCTCTCCTGTATGGCAGACATCATCATTGCTGTTTTGAGTGTGTGCGTGCGAGTCTGTGTGAGTGGGTATGTATCCAAATACACTACACTGGGCCAAAAGGGCATTGAACGATGTCTGGATGAATAATAACACTAACAACAACGTTATTGTACCACTATAAGGAAATGAATTTGTAAATGGCAAACATTTGAAGAGAGCGCACAGGGATTAGAAGGTAATTTAATCGTAGTGAATTGTTAGGTAATATTGGATGTTTTTTCGTTGGCAGGATTAAATGGAAATTAAATTCGGGGAATCATTTTGAGGTGTTGAGTGTGTATTAAAAAATATTTGTGACAAGGACTACTAACAAATTTTTCTCAGCAACCACTAAGCTTTGGATTTCTTAAATACAATTTTTAAGGACCAACAAGTGATATATATTTTTATGAACTACGAAACGGCACATTAGCTTGGATTTTTATGGAATATTTATAGTGGTAGATTTAAACAACATTCTAAGGACCAATCTGGGGTGAATTTTCTTAAAAATAGTTGCGTGCAATGACCCAAAAAGGCGTGGATTTAAAAAAAGCATGGACTTTTTAAAAAATATTTTCCTACAAAATGATAAGGCCGTGGATATTCAAAAATATATATTTTTTATATTATCGTTATATATCGTGAAAAAAAAACAAAATTAAAAAGACCTCCATGTTTTTTAAATAGAGTAAAATTTTACAAAAAAAAAAAAAAAAAAAAAAAAAGGGGAGCTGTATAGTCGGACAGGGCCGACCATACGATACCCTACACAACTTCCATGAAAATCTAAATTTCTGTGGTTCTATATTCAGAGATTGGGAAATATTTCGCGATATTTGCACACTTTTGACTGGCTAGAGGTCAGCAAATGTTACTCATAATCAGTACAATCAACCACTCCTCTTGGAAATACTCTCCGCTTCTTGGGCCAATGTCATTCAGGTGTAAATATATACGCCATAGAATACAAATTTTGTCATTTTTCACACAAAAGTTAGGGTCCATTTGACCCGCTAAATATTGACCGATCTTTATCAAAAGAACCATGCTTATTCTTTGGCCCGATCCCTTCTCCTTCTCCCCATTGCGGTGTTTGGGTCATAATTGCGGCCTCTGGAGCGACCAGAAAACCCGACAAAAATAAAGTTTTTGGTCCATTTCATCCCCTAAATATTAACCGATCTTTTTCAAAAATAGGGGTCTTCATTAGCCAGAACCCATCCTACATGCAAAATTTAGTGAAGATTGGTTCATAACTGTGGCCTGTATCGTGTTTACAAATTATAATGAACAGACGGATGGACACACATGTCTAGATCGACTCAGCTAGTCGAGATATGACGATCGGTATACTTGAAGGTATTTCGCGGCGTTACAAACTTTTGGGGCTGCACAAAGCTATAATACCCTGACAACATAGTTGTGTAGGGTATAAAAAGTTGATATTTTTTAACAAGGATGACGAAGGAGTGGATTGAACAAAAAATAGTTTTTCTCCAAAAACCATCATTTTTAATAAAAAAAATACTTTTTGTAGGGACCAATATGGATTATTTGGAAAATATTTTTTAATCAAGGATTTTTTAAAAATATTTTTTTAAAGACTACTGTGGCGTATTTTTTAAAAAGATATTTTGTGGAAGGGCCAACACGCCTAAGTTTTTTAAAAAAATGTGTAAGGATCAATAGGCGCGAGTTTAAAAAAAATATTATTTTGCAAGGACCAATATGTCGTGGATTATTTAAAAAGTATTTTGTAATTAAGGGCAGGATTTTTTAAAAATATTTTTAAGGACTGATTGGGTATACATTTTTAAAAAAAATATTTTATGGAAGGACTAATAAAGCATTATTGTGGCAAAGAATTTAAGAAAAAAACGTTTTTTTTTTTCAAACAGTCGCCGTCGTAAGGATTTAAGAAAAAATATTATTTCAAAGGGTCATCATGACAGGGATTTAAGAAAATATATATGAACCAGTAAAGAAAGTTCATAAGTCGGACGGGGCCGACTATATGATACCCTTCACCACTTTGGATACATACAAGAGATGTTAATATCTACAATATCCTGTAGATAGAACAGACATAGAATCTTTGGAGGACCATTGAGATGGAATCAGGCGAAATTAAATGTGCGATCTAGATAAATATTTGAGCCGAATGAAAAAACTCCACATACCATTCTGAAATCAATGAAAAATTGTATGTCAAACGGACAGACTTGGATTCTTCGGTGTAGCATTCGTATTTAATCGAGTAAAATTATGTATAGGAGTTATATATAAACACGTGGACCTAATTGAGCAACCATTGCATACACCATTTTTTTTTTTTGTTATCACTCTATATTCAATTTAATAACCTCTGGCAACTTTCGTGTAAATCTACCAAACATAGGCCCTTCGGTGCACCATTTACATTTTTTACTCAATTGCATTCGAGCTGTATTCAAATCTGAACCGATTTTTACAAAACTTCGCAGACATCAGTCTGGACCTAATTCAACCAGTAAGGAAAGTAGTAAAGTCGGACGGGGCCGACTATATGATACCCTTCACCACTTTGGGTATATTCTACATATGTATCCAACAGACATAGCTTGTTAATATATATTATATTTGTTATTATATATTATAGACGTAATTCAGTATGCTATGCTAAATTTCGTGCAAATCGAAAGATATATAGGGTCTTTGATGCACCAATTACCTTAAATAATATATATATATAGGAGCTATATCTAAATCTGAACCGATTTTCAGAAAACTCTGCACACATCATTCAAGACTTAATTCAGTACGTTATGCCAAATTTCTTGCAAATCAAAAGATATATAGGGACTTTAGTGGACTATTTACCTAAAACCGGGCGAAATTATATATGGGAGCTATATCTAAATCTGAACCGATTTTCAGAAAACTTTGCACACATCATTCTAGACTTAATTCAGTACGCTTTGCCAAATTTCGTGCAAATCAAAAGATATATAGGGACTTTGGTACAACATTTACCTTAAATCGGACGAAAATATATATGGGAGCTATACCTAATTCTGAACCGATTTTCACGAAACTTTGCACACCTCATTCTAGACTTAATTCAGTACGCTTTGCCAAATTTCGTGCAAATCGAAGGATATATAAGGACTTTGGTACACCATTTACCTTAAATCGGAGGAAGATATATACGGGAGCTATATCTAAATCTGAACCGATTTTCACGAAACTTGGCACACATCTTTCGTGGCTCAATTCAGTACGCTATGCCAAATTTCGTGCAAATCGAAAGATTTTCAGGGTCTAAAGTCCGTAAATCGGGCGAAACTATATATGGGAGCTATATATAAATCTGAACCGATTTTCACGAAACTTGGCACACATCTTTCGTGGCTCAATTCAGTACGCTATGCCAAATTTCGTGCAAATCGAAAGATTTTCAGGGTCTAAAGTCCGTAAATCGGGCAAAAATATATATGGGAGTTATATCTAAATCTGAACCGATTTTTCCCAATTTCAATAGGGTTCGTCCTTGGGCCAAACAAATGAGCTGTGCCAAATTTCATCCAAATCGGATCATAAATGCGACCTGTACTTTGTTTACAATTTAACATGGACAGACGGACGGACGGACGGACGGACATGCGTAAATCGACTCAGAAAGTGATTCTATGCATATTCTCAAAAGGAACTATGGGTCTATCTCGATTCCTTTTGCCTGTTACAAACATATGCACAAAGACATAATACCCTGTACCACAGTGTGGTGAAGGGTATAAAAATGTACAAGAAAAATATTGACAGATTTTATTAAACAAAAAATGTCAGTAACGTTTGAGAAATGATCGAAGTTGACCGGCATGTTAGCAGTCGTAACATCACCCAGGAGATAAAAATCGACCATAAAACTGTTTTAAAATATTTTTGATTTAGCCAACATTAACAGATTAGAAAAATTAAAGGAATTTTTGTAAAAATATTTTTTGGGAAGGGCCATCTATAAGCAGATTTTTAATTTTTTTCAATGGATTCTCCCTGATGGCCTAAGAAGACTCTCCGCTCTCCATTTATTTATGTAGGCATAAAAAACAAACCGAAAACAACAACAATGTCTACAAATACAAGGCGTCAATAAACTTTCTATATCTTCTCCTCCATCCACCAAGGAAGCAATTTTTCTTCGGCACGTTTTGTAATAAAATCTTGTTTTGTTGTTTTTCCTCGACGACACGTTTTCCTCCATAACTATTTGAAGTTGAAGGTTATCCTCGAAATGGCCAGAAACGCTTTACAAAGGTCAAAAAATATATTCTAAATACGATGTATAACTATTTCGACAATGATGTCAGAGACAGTTGAAGCACGGGGGAGGAAGGAGGAGGGGATGGTAAGATGAGCAAATAATATCCAAATGCCGTTGAGGAAATAAAATATTGAGGGGGAGGGGAGTTTTATTATGGTCTGAGGGGATTTGTTCCACGTGTTGTAGATTTGGGTTTTATAGTGGAGGGAGGGTGGTGGAGGGTATTAGGCTTTATTTTTGTAATGGATATGTGTGGGCGGTTTTTGTTTTTTTTTTGCTAAACTGTGTGATGAATGAAATTCGCCGTAGGTGGCGAATATTTTTGTTGTTGTTGCTATAGCGGGGAAAGGTGTTGGGAATTATTTATTGCGGACTATTTATATCACTTAAAAAAAAAAATATTTTTACAAGGGACCAAGACCTGGATTTTTAAAAAATATTTTTACAAAGCACCAGCACGGCTTGAACTTCTTTAAAAGGACCAATAACTCGTGGAATTAAAAAAATAATATTTTTTTCAAACGACCTTCAAGAAGGAGATTTTTTTAATTTTTTTAAAAAACTATTAAGGGGTGGTTAAAAAATCCAAACTATCATTAAGGCTTCGATTTAAAAAAGAAAAATTTTTTAAACGCATGTTTTTAAAAGACCACCAAGCTCTGCATTTTTAAAAAATATTTTTTTAGAATACCACTAGGGCGTGAATTTTTAAAACATATTTATCAGCTTCTGTCCTTCAGCTGGTCTATGGAGCCTCACATCATTCGATCTATAAAGACTTCCTTTCTCTTGTCTACAGAGACTGTCTTCAGGTCGTAGAGAATAGCATTATCCGATCTATAAATACTTCCTTCAGTTCGTCTATGAAGATTCCCTTCAGCTCCTTCCCAACTAAAAATTCCCCTCCCTTTTCCTCTACTAATTATTCCGCCAGAATTTTCCCAGTCATTTCAAACCAGACAATTAAAAATATTTCCCATGTAATTTGTAAACCTCTTGACACTCTTGAAGGATCTTCTCATCAGAAAATCAGGTTTTTTCTTCAATAATCCTTTGAAAAAAAAAAATTAAAAAAAATCCTGCTGTGTTTGATGTTGTAATACCGCAAAATAGACAGCTGTCAAAAAATTGGTTTTGTATACCAAAAATTACTTCGAAATCGGCAACACAAAGGAAAATAAAACAGCAGCAACAATGGATGGCGAGAAAATTCCCGAAAATTATCCCCTATTACAACGGCGTAACGCAAAAAATCGCACACACACACTCACAAAGAATTGCTACTGGAATCCAATACAAAAAATTGTCTCTAAACAAGCACCGGGGAAGATGTAATGCGCAGGGAGCAGTTCAGTTCAGTCAGTGCCAGTAAAGAACCTTCAAAATGTATTTCAATGTCAAGTTACCCCCATTTTTCGTGTTGTTGTTTTTTTTTCGGTTGAAGATGGAAACAATGAGTCTTTATTGCGATACCGGCATTACAGCAGTGCACAGTGGCACAGGGTGTTGATTACAACTGGGGTTGCCTTTGTTGTTGTTGTTTTCTTTTTTAATTTTTCAAACAATGGTAATTTATTAATGCTGTTGAATGCACAAGAGATGCAGATAATCACACGCACACCGATAATCACAGACATACAAAGAAAGGGTAATATATGAAGGTCGTGGTAGGTATACAAATTAGTAAGAAGAGAGTATTTTGTAGAGGGAGTCTTTATGAAGGAACTGGAAGGAGTCTCTATAGGCGAGCTGAAGGTAGTCTTTATAGGCAACCCTCTACAGGCCAGCTGAAGGGAGCCTCTCGCCCGAAGCAGGGAGCCTTCTATAGGCGAGCTGTGAAGCAGGGAGCCTTCTATAGGCGAGCTGAAGCAGGGAGCCTTCTATAGGCGAGCTAAAGCCGGGAGCCTTCTATAGGCGAGCTAAAGCCGGGAGCCTTCTTCTATAGGCGAGCTGAAGCCGGGAGCCTTCAATACGCGAGCTGCAGCCTTCTATAGGCGAGCCTTCTTCTATAGGCGAGCTGCAGTTGGGAGCCTTCTATAGGCGAGATTAAGCAGAGAGCCTTCCTCTATAGGCGAGCTGAAGCAGGGAGCTTTCTATAGGCGAGCTGTGAGGCAGGGAGCCTTCTATAGGCGATCGCTGAAGAAGGGAGCCTTCTTCTATAGGCGAGCGCTGAAGAAGGGAGCCTTCTTCTATAGGCGATCGCTGAAGAAGGGAGCCTTCTTCTATAGGCGAGCAGAAGCCGGGAGCCTTCTTCTATAGGCGAGCTGAAGCCGGGAGCCTTCAATACGCGAGCTGCAGCCTTCTATAGGCGAGCCTTCTTCTATAGGCGAGCTGCAGTTGGGAGCCTTCTATAGGCGAGATTAAGCAGAGAGCCTTCCTCTATAGGCGAGCTGAAGCAGGGAGCTTTCTATAGGCGAGCTGTGAGGCAGGGAGCCTTCTATAGGCGAGCTGTGAAGCAGGGAGCCTTCTATAGGCGAGCTGTGAAGCAGGGAGCCTTCTATAGGCGATCGCTGAAGAAGGGAGCCTTCTTCTATAGGCGAGCGCTGAAGAAGGGAGCCTTCTTCTATAGGCGATCGCTGAAGAAGGGAGCCTTCTTCTATAGGCGAGCAGAAGCCGGGAGCCTTCTTCTATAGGCGAGCTGAAGCCGGGAGCCTTCTTCTATAGGCGAGCTGAAGCCGGGAGCCTTCTTCTATAGGCGAGCTGAAGCCGGGAGCCTTCTTCTATAGGCTAGCTGAAGCCGGGAGCCTTCTTCTATGGGCGAGCGCTGAAGCAGGGAGCCTTCATCTATAGGCGAGCTGAGAAGCAGGGAGCCTTCATCTATAGGCGAGCTGAGAATCAGGGAGCCTTCATCTATAGGCGAGCTGAGAAGCAGGGAGCCTTCATCTATAGGCGAGCTGAGAAGCAGGGAGCCTTCATCTATAGGCGAGCTGAAGCAGGGAGCCTTCACCTACAGGCGAGCTGAGAAGCAGGGAGCCTTCTATAGGCGATCTGAAGCAGGGAGCCTTCTATAGGCGAGCTGGTAAGCAGGGAGCCTTATATAGGCGAGCTCTGAAACAGGGAGCCTTCTATAGGCGAGCTGAGAAGCAGGGAGACTTCTATAGGCGAGCTGAGAAGCAAGGAGCCTTCTATAGGCGAGCTGAGAAGCAGGGAGCATTCTATAGGCGAGCTGAGAAGCAGGGAGCCTTCAATAGGCCAGCTGAAGCAGGGGAGTTATCTAAACGCGAGTTGAAACGAGAGCTCGTCTTTCATAGACAGGCTGAAGAGCACGTTTTTCATAGACTAGCTGAAGGTTTGGTCATTCATAGGCGAGCTGAGAAACAGGGAGCCTTCTATAGGCGATCTGAAGCAGGGAGCCTTCTATAGGCGAGCTGGTAAGCAGGGAGCCTTATATAGGCGAGCTGTGAAACAGGGAGCCTTCTATAGGCGAGCTGAGAAGCAGGGAGACTTCTATAGGCGAGCTGAGAAGCAGGGAGCCTTCTATAGGCGAGCTGAGAAGCAAGGAGCCTTCTATAGGCGAGCTGAGAAGCAGGGAGCATTCTATAGGCGAGCTGAGAAGCAGGGAGCCTTCAATAGGCGAGCTGAAGCAGGGGAGTTATCTAAACGCGAGTTGAAACGAGAGCTCGTCTTTCATAGACAGGCTGAAGTGCACGTTTTTCATAGACTAGCTGAAGGTCTGGTCATTCATAGGCGAGCTGAAGGTCTGGTCTTTTATAGGCTGGCAGAAGGGCCCGTCTTTTATAGGCTAGCGGAAGAGCCCGTCTTTCAGAGTCAAGCTGAAGGGCCCGTCTTTCAGAGTCAAGCTGAAGGGCCCGTCTTTCAGAGACGAGCTGAAGGGCCCGTCTTTCAGAGACGAGCTGAAGGGCCCGTCTTTCAGAGACCAGCTGAAGGGCTCGTCTTTCAGATACCAGCTGAAGGGCTCGTCTTCAGAAACAAGCTGAAGGGCCCGTTTTTCAGTAGATACAGCTGAAGTCCGTCATTCATAGACGAGCTTAAGCCCGACTTTCAGAGTCTAGCTTTTATAGAGACTCGTATTTTATAGAGGAGCTGAAGAGCCCAATTTCATAGGCCAGCAAAAGGCCGTCTTCCAAAGGTGAGTTGAAGACCGACTTTCAAAGGCAAGCTGAAGTCAGACTTTCAATGGAGAACTGAAGCTAGACTTTCAAAGGCGGCCTGAAGAGTCCGTCTTTCAAAGACCAGCTGAGGCCCGACTTTTAAAGGGAGCTGAAGAGTCGGTCTTTCAAAGATCTGCTGCCAATTACCATAGAAATGGATTTTTAAATAACAATTTTTACCAACCTCCCATAGGCGTGTATTTTTTAAATAATAATTTTTACATCCTCCCATAGGCGTGGATTGAATGTTTTTGGAGGAATGTTTTTAAAAGGACTATAAGCGTGGATTTTTTTAAAGGAATATTTTTTCAAAGGACATGGATTTTATTATTATTTTTTTAAAGGACTATCACAGATATAAATGAGGATTTTTAAAAGGAAAAATGTTCGAAGGACGATCACAGATATAAGTGAGGATTTTCAATAGGATTATTTTTCCAAGGACTATTACATATATAGGTAAGGATTTTCAAAAGGAATATTTTTCTAAGGACTATCACAGCTGTAGGTGTGGATTTTCGAAGAACTATCACTGCGATAGGCTTGGATTCTTAAAGAAAAATGTTTCAAAGGACTACCAAAGCTATAGTTGTGTATTTATAAAGGAATATTTTTCTAAGGACAATCCTGTCCACGAGAGTGAATTTTAAAACTATCACAGCTATCATTTTACAAAGATTTTTTGAAGGACTATCACAGCTATAGGAGAGGATTTAAAGCGGAATTACTTTTATTCTAAAAGTCCCACATACGGACCTTCTTTGAAATCTACCCAATATGAGTCATGAAATGAAAATCGACTTGCAGAACCTCCTCTGAGTAATCTCTCCCATGATGTATGCATTGATGTGTATAAATTTCCCAGAATTTGTAATTATCATCCACAACCATGTATAGGCCTCTAGTAATTTTTGAGTCATAATTTCTCGACCCTGACTGAATTTTCTTTGTTTCCGAGCAAAGTGTGAAATTATTATAATTGTTTTATTCACATCCACAACCAGCCAGCCAGCATCATCATTCGACTCACTAACTAAAGATATCCGATGAAGGTGAAGGTAAGCCACAATATGTGACCATGTCACAGATTGTTGTTACTGCGTCGATTATTCGTACAACGACACTGTACCCAGAGTAACGCCGGGTACAGAGAGACGGCATACAATTTGATTAAAACAATTTATTTAAAGTAGATATGTACGGACTATGCCACCGTCAGATACAGATACATATTTTTTTTTCGTTGGTTGGTTCGTCTGATGACATTGACCATGATTTTGATTGAGCTGAATTTTTTTGTTCAACATCTGTATTATTTGTGTGTGTGTGTATGTGGGATACATACGAAAATGTAATAGGGTGGAGAAATTATAAATTTGAAAATTAAAAAATGTCAATGGGGAACTGAGGAAAGTCTGTGCAGATGAGTCGAGTTTTTTGGGAAGCGGGGGAGTGTCTTTAATGACGTACTGAAGGAATGAACTAAGGGTAGCCTTTATAGGCAACCTGTGGGGAGTCTATGAGGAACTGATCAAAAGTCTCTATAAATCAGCTGAGGTAGTTTTTTATGGAACTGAGTATTGCCTTTAAAGACATGCTGAAGGAATGGTTTATAGCCGAGAAGAAGATAGGATTTATAAGGGAGTTAAGGAGTTCTTATCAGTCATCTGTAGTTAGATTAATCAGAAGTAGAGTATACTTTTCGAAGGACTCTCACTGCTATAGACGTGGATTTTGAAATGAATATTTTTCAAAATACGTGGATTTTTAAAATGGATATTTTTCAAAGGACTGGATTTTATAATCGATTATTTGTTAAATGACCATCATTTTGGATTTTCAAATAAATATTTGTTATTGTATAAGTCCGACATACGATCCTCCTTCGATAACTACTCAATATGAGCCATTAAATGCACATTGACATCCCAAATTCCCTCTGAGTAACCTCTCCTATCCGTTGGAAACGAAGGAACTTCTTATGAAACATATATTTTCGATCGGAGGGGTCCTCCGCAGTTATCAATCGTATCTTCTTCTACCTCGAAATCAGTTCTCCATACAAGAGTCTTATTAATTTGAAAAATAATTTTTCCTCCATCCTAATATTCCTGTTTTGTATACAATCATTTCTTTTACGCACACTCACACAATTTGTTGCGTGTATATTTAAGTGTTAGTGTGTCGTTCATATTTGCACAAAGAACTAGGAAAATTTTTCGACAATTCACACACACACACACAAAGAAAGAAAATATGACAAAGTTTAAATGATTTTGTTCTTCCGAACTTGTTTTTCACAGCTATTAGCCACTGGCAAAAAAAGTATGCCTCATCTCTCGGATGAAGTAGGGGTGGGTTTTTCTTTGTTTTCGGGAAAAATAAATTTTTGGGGGATGAAACATTTGCAGGAGAAGGCGGCAAGAAATCTTTAAGAATCAAATAGAATTTTTTTTAAAGAAAACATTTTTAAAGTTTCGATTTAAAATAAAAAATCAACTGAAAGTTAGAGAGGTAGAGACTATTTATAGGCCAGCTAAAGAAATTCTGTATATAAGAGCTGCTTTATAGACAGGTTGATGGTAAATTTTATAGCAGAGAATAATCACGTAGTTTTCGTAGACGAGCTGAGAGGTGTCACTCATAGGCAAACTGAAAGTTTTTGGTTGTTTATAAGCGAAAGGGAATTGTAAGACTGTATAGGGGTCCATGTTGTTAATACAGACGAACTGAATCAGACCTTCTTTATGAGGAGGTTGAATAATTGGGATGCTCTAAGGTATGAATTATTTACAGAAGACCAGTTAGTCTGAAGGGCAGAACATACTTCCGGCAACAAGTCGATTCGATGATCTTCATAATTGACCTGGAAGACAATATGTAAAAATACCGAGTAACGAGTAAAAATGTCGTAAAGTACCGACGAATTTGTCATATCCCCCAGCTACTGAACATATCTAAATCAGGATTTTTATATGTAGAGATTATGTCGTGGTAAATTTCTGTTAGGAAAATTTTGCAGCCAATGAGAACCTAATATTACAAGGTATCAATTTATTTGAAAGCGTGCCATAAATCCTCAAAAATATAGAAAAAAGGGTATAACGTTATTGGGGCCTACCCCGAAACAAAAGTGAAGTACTAACTTACTTACTAAATTTTCAATCATTTCATTGACATATATGCTCAAACTTCGCCAAATATCTTTATCTTTTTTATTGAATTACAGCACATTTTAATGAATAAAATGTGTCTGAAGTCTGCTAAATACAGAATATTCCCAAAATCATCACCTATTACAAAAGCGTACCGCAAAAAAAAAAAAAAACAGACACACAAACACACTCACCGAACCAAAAGAATTGCTACTGAATATTTGGAGGTACTATATGGGAGTTAAAGCAAATCTTTGACACACTCCATTATCAATGCCAAACATCCCGGATATAATAGCAATGGGTTTGAATCGATTTTAACAAATTTTCCTTAATTCATTTTGAGAAACTTCATTTAAAAATCAATTGCTTTCTCCCGCTGCATTTTGCCAAATATTTGTAAAAATTCTACAATTAATGCTCCACTCAATTCCATTTATTTAAAATATATTCATTTTTATATACTTATACTTTATGACAATACTTATACACCGGTTGTATAAAATGTACTTTGCATATGGACATTTCCGGCAAAAGGTAAATCGAGCTATATCTATATAGGAGCTATATCTAAATCTGGACCGATTTTCACTAAACTTGGCAGGCATCATTCTAGGCTCAATTCAGTACGTTATGCCAAATTTCGTGCAAATCGAAAGATATATTGGGACTTTGGTGCACCATTTACATAAAATCGGTCAAAACTATATATGGGAGCTATATCTAAATCTGGACCGATTTTCTTGAAACTTGGCAGGCATCACTCTAGGCTTAATTCAGTACGTTATGCCAAATTTCGTGCAAATCGAAAGATATATAGGGACTTTGGGGCACCATTTACATGAAATCGGACGAAACTATATATGGGAGCTATATCTAAATCTGGACCGATTTTCTTGAAACTTGGCAGACATCTCTCTAGGCTTAATTCAGTACGTTATGCCAAATTTTGTGCAAATCGAAGGATATAGAGGGACTTTGGGGCACCATTTACATGAAATCGGACGAAACTATATATGGGAGCTATATCTAAATCTGGACCGATTTTCACGAAATTTGGCAGGCATCATTCTAGACCTAAATGATTAGGCTGTACCAAATTTCGTGCAAATCGAAAGATATATAGGGACCGTTTACATTAAATCGGTTAAATATATATATATGGGAGCTATATCTAAATCTGAACCGATTTTTCCCAATTTCAATAGGGTTCGTCCTTGGCCAAATGCCAAATTTCATCCAATTCGGATATAGGGACTTTGGGGCACCATTTACATGAAATCGGACGAAACTATATATGGGAGCTATATCTAAATCTGGACCGATTTTCACGAAATTTGGCAGGCATCATTCTAGACCTAAATGATTAGGCTGTACCAAATTTCGTGCAAATCGAAAGATATATAGGGACCGTTTACATTAAATCGGTTAAATATATATATATGGGAGCTATATCTAAATCTGAACCGATTTTTCCCAATTTCAATAGGGTTCGTCCTTGGCCAAATGCCAAATTTCATCCAATTCGGATCATAAATGCGACCTGTACTTTGTTTACAATTTAACATGCACAGACAGACAGACAGACGGACGGACATGCATAAATCGACTTAGAAAGTGATTCTATGCATATTCTCAAAAGGAACCATGTGTCTATCTCGTTTCCTTTTGCCTGTTACAAACATATGCACAAAGACATAATACCCTGTACCACAGTGTGGTGAAGGGTATAAAAATATTCTGATAAATTCGAAGTCTCCCAATCTTTAATATTACGACCCCAAATAATACTAATAATTTAATGACCTTGCAATTGCATATTGGTAGGACAACTTGAAACACCCTAGCGAATGGTTTCGCACATTTTCAGGAATACAACACAAAATATATTATTTAGCCTACTAAATTTTTCGAATGAGTTTCTTGTTTGTCCTTTAAAATATTCTTTAAAAAGGTATACCATAAAAGCATAAATATTTTTTTGATTCCTCAACTTAAATCTTTTTTACCACAATAAATAAAAGCCTTAAAAAATCTAATTTTGAGGTCTAAAATAGACTTTGGTGGCGTATACGTTTTGGCAACAGTTATACCCATAGTGGTGCCAAATTATAATATGAATATCGATATTTTATCAGTGTTAAATTTAAAATAATGTACTGAAAAATATCTAATTCTTCAGCACACATTTTGTTCTTTATATTTTGATCCCACAAAATTTCTAAAAATTTTATTAGGATTATTCAAGATAATAGTTGAGCGAGTCATTAAATCATATTTTAAAAAAATCCGCCTTTGAGGTTTGAATAAACACATTTATATATTTTGTTGTACCAGATTCCCATATAAAATCAATATAAATTTCCAATATCGGTACATATTGCAGTTACCCTTGAAATCTAATTTTTGCGGATCTATATTTCGAGTCTGGCTGATATTTCATGAGATTTGCACCCTCCGATTGGAGGTCGAAAGCTCATAGTTGGACAGATTTCTACCTCATGTTACATTTGTGAGGTTCGGCTTATATAAGTGGCCTCTAGAGCTAATTGAATGAAAGTCATGCTTAGGGCTTTTCTTTGGCCTGAACAGGACGTACTTGCAACATTTCTTGAAGATTAGTACATAACTGTGGCCTGTATCGTGTTTACAAGATTAAAGTAGAAGACTGGACGAATATATACGTCTAGAACGACTCAGCTATACGAGATATGACAGTATACTAAAAGTAAGGTCTAGGACAAATATTTTGCGGCGTTACAAACTCTTGGACAAATATAGGATTGTACTTCCTTTGGTCGTTAAATAAAGTTTCTAATAATCCACGTTGGAGCACGAAATATACACTTATCAATGCTTCTAATCATATCGACCATGTGACGTATACGTTGTGACAAAACTTATACGCACTATGATTGATACGTCAATATGAAAACAAACTGTGTCTGTTGGTGGTTCGAAAAATATTTTAAGATGTATGTAAATTTTCATTTATCAAAAAACATTGAACTTACACAGCCCTGATTTTACTAGGGAAAAATATTCTCCTAAAAGATTTTCCATAATAAATACTGAAAATTAACTTTCTTAGTGATACCAAAATTTTTAATGAAAACCAGTAAGGAAAGTAGTAAAGTCGGACTGGGCCGACAATATGATACCCTTTACCACTTTGGGGATATTCTACATATGTATCCTAACAGACGTCGCCTTTTCTTTTCTATTTTGTAAATAGATTTAAAGCACACGCACTGTTTAAAATGTATCAATCAGGCACCCATTGATTGGTGTACAGTCAACATGAATAGATCGAAATTATATATGGAAGCTAATCTGAACCGATTTCAAGCAAACTTGCTAGATATTAATTTTTATTAATTTCTGTACGTGTATGGGTCTGTATGGGCCATTAGTGTACCATTTACTTAAAATCGGATGCAAATATATATAGAAGGTATATGTAAATCTGAACCAATCTCAAGAAAACGTGAGACACGAATCGACCAATCTTTGGGTCTTTAGTGCACAATTTAAATCGGTCGAAAATATATATTGAAGCTATATCTGAATCTGAACCGATTGTCACGAAACTTAGCACACATCATTCTGGACATAATGCAGTAACCTATACCAAATTTCGTGCAAATCGAAAGATATATAGGGACTTCGGTACACCATTTACCTTAAATCGGACGAAAATATATATGAGAGCTATATCTAAATTTGAACCGAATTTTCCCATTTTCAATAGGGCCAAATTTCATCCAAATCGGATCATAAATGCGACCTGTACTTTGTTAACAAAAATGCATGGACGGACAGACGGACATTCATAAATCGACTCAGAAAGTGATTCTATGCATATTCGCAAAAGGAACCATGGGTCTATCTCGATTATTTTTGCTTGTTACAAACATAAGCACAAAGACATAATACCCTGTACCACACTGTGGTGAAGGGTATAATTATTCAGACTTAAAGATCTGTTAGTTTTTAAATATTAAGATTCGATTAAAAATATTTCATGGTTTCAAAAAAGTAACCATGTGGCGTATAAATTGTGACAATACACATAAATAAATAAATTCCAATATAGTGTACCACCAAAATGTATGATACTGCCTGACGTTTGATTTCTTGAAAAATAACTCTGTTTATATATCGATAAAATCCATGATCTGGAATAAAATTTAAAATTTTTTCTACTTTTTTCACTTTTGTGTTAGAAAAAAATGACTTAGTATTTACAAACATAGATGATCCTTCCGATAAAAATTTGTAATAAAACACGTTAAGAAGTCATTCACCTTTCTGGGAAGCCAACCCCAAGCAATGTTTTTATTTATTTTTTTATCACAAACATGTTAAGCCATCAATTATTCCCTTGTGTAATTTTACCTTTGTCAAATATTATCCTTTTCTCCTCACTCACAACTCAATTTTTCTCCAAGTAAACATGGTCTTCGGAATTATTTTCCCTAATGAAATTTGTTTTGCATAATTAGAATACGCCATGTTTTCAAATTCCCATATAACACTTAGGAAAATAAAAACAAATGCAAACAAAAAAGATCCCCACAATAACAGTTACCACAAAGGCCCAAGAAAATCTCCTATGGGAAATAAATCCATCTCTTAGGCGTTATATGCTGCCAAAAATATGCCCATTCCAAGGAAACAGCATCCTTGCTAGGCTTTGTGAAATGTCAAAGCGAAGAAGTTCATTGAACCTTGCTGGGCTTTTTCCACAAATGATGATGAAAACAAAGAAGGAGAAGAAAAACAAATTTCAGTTTTTGTTTCCTTCGTTTACACACAATATTGAAATGTAAGTCAATTGGCTTAGGGAGGATGGAGTCATGGCAATTTCAGGAGAGGAAGATGATGATGATGAGGAAGAAAAGATAGGTAAACACTCGTCATAGGCATGGTATCTGTCATTCCTTGGCTATCATTTTTCTTATGAGGAGAATTGCTATTCTATTTTCGTATCTGTTTTTGGCTCAGTTCATTTATTAAGCAACGAAAGATATCATGTTTTTTCCTCCGGTACCTTCAGACTTCAAGGCGTCACTTATTCTTACTTCATCGATACCAAAATTTCATTTATTAATGGCCATCAATAAAAGAATATCGAAATGAGTAGACATTTTTAACGCTTTATCTCAGCTGGCATTTTTTTCGGAATACAGTCTCGTCTCCTTCCTGTATCACGTCCACAAATATTTACTCACTTAGGAATCGTTGCGTGCTGGGGTTTTCTTTTTGTTTATATGTAAACAAAGTTAAGCTAATGTTCATTTTTTTGGGTAAGATATTTGGGATTTTTTTCTATTATTGACTGCGGAAGTTTGAGGATTTTAGGTTTTTTTTGGGGAAAAGATATTGTGTTTGGAATGATGAAAATTTTGAAAAATTGTTCATTGGTCGAAATTCTACACAAGGTATTATTGACATATTCCATTTGCCATTGACATACCTACACAACTGGAAATTCAAACGCGAAACTCAAAATTACATTCTGATGAAGGTCGCAATGTTGGTCAATAGCTTTGAAAACGATAAAATGTGAACCAGGTGGCGTATACTTTGCGACACCACTTATACGCACTGTTGCAAATAATTCCTTTTGTAGATATTTGTCATTGGGAACTATAATATTAGCTCCGTTAGGCCTCAAATCTGAGGCTGTCCTCAAGTATAGAGCAGCTTTGGAAGAACTTACTTACAGCTATCGGTTGTGTTGGGTACCAGAACATTGTGACATATTGGGTAATGAAAGAGCGGACGAACTAGCTAGACGTGGATCTCAATCCACAGATCTAGTAACTAATGACTCAACCAAACCACCCATATGTCATTTTTACCGGAACTTTGAGGCATTCATCGACGAAAGAGCCTACGAACAGTGGCACAACGAACCTAGGTGCAACGTGTCAAGATCCATTTGGCCTACTCTGTCTACCAAAAGAACGCACTCACTGTTGAACCTGATCAAAGCTGAAATGAGAGTGATGACTGGTCACTGTAATATCAGGGCTTTTACTAGTAAATGCGATCTTGATGCAATTGATTACTCTAGACTCTGCGTTGACGAGGAGGAGACGGAGACAATGGAGCATCTTCTGTGTCACTGCCCATCCCTGGCTTACAGGCGGCAATGACTAGTGGGTGCTCATTTTCTACCGAGTCTCAGCTTCTTCTCATCTAATCTACAGCATAATTAGAAACCTAAAGTGGTTAGGAACGTACAACCTTGACACGTAACACATCTTCTGTCTGATTCCTATAGCCATCGACCTTTATTCCAATCTTACCTTTTTTATATATTTCTGTAAGCTTCTCATCTCCCTTTATTTCCCCAATCTTCTCTCCCCTACAGATCTGTCCTTATCTCTTCTCTTCTCGTGGATGATCACAACGGACCTAATCGGTCTCAGAGTGCTACAGCCACATAAGTGACTGCACATCCCCAAAGGTAGCCCTCAAATAGCAATCACTATAACTATACAATTATAATTGACCTCGCAAAACCGACTTTTTATGAAAATGTACCTAGAAAACCTGAAGGTTTATAAGCTGAGTGGTATAGAGTATATAGTGGTATAAGATATTTTTTCTACTCCCCATAAAAAAGTGACAGCTAATTGTTTCATTCTGCAGAAGTTGGCAATTGGTCTAGATCTTTGAAAACAATAAAATGGTTTAAAATATGTGGATCAGGTTGCGTATACGTTGTGACATTACTTATACGGACTGTGGTAGAAAAAATCCTTTATAGATGGTTACATGAAATCAGAATTCCCTCTTGGTCAATGAAAATATTTTTTTTAGAGATTTGAGATTATAGCTCTGTTAGACCTAAAATTACAATTGACCTCACAATATATAATTTTGGGTAAGAGTGATTTTTTTTTAAATTTGTAATATTTAACATTTCATGGAATCTCAGGTGCAGTAGGAGGTACCGAATTCATGTATATATGTTTTAAAATACAATTTATATAATTTCGAAAAAAGTATATTGACTATTATCTTTTAAGTTCTGAAGAAGTTGGCAATTCATCAATAGCTTTGAAACCTATAATTGGTTTAAAATGTGTGGACGTTGCAACGACACTAATACACAATGTGGCACAATATTTCTTTATAGATAACAATATAAAATCAATATCAGACCTAGCTGCTGGCCCTGTTGGATATATTATACATATTTTTTAAAGCCTGAGAGTATAGGTCTATTAGCTCTTCAATTTTAAAGTCCAAGATTATAGATTTCTCTGCCCTCCAAACACCAATTATTACAAAACTGCAAATACAATTGACTTCGCTTAAAATACGCTGTATTATTTTTTAAGTATGTTTTTTAAATAATTTGCCTAGCAAACCTGAAGGCTTAAATTCACGGGGAATTTTAATTTTTGAAGACTAAGAAGAACCTATGAATCAGGTGTCGTATACGTTGTGACAATACTTATACGCAGAGTTGTACCCAATTAGCTAATTTATACTTTAAACTATAATTTATTTTCTTGAAGAAGTTGTAAAATCTTGGAGGCCATTTGTGATCACTTCCTTGAAAGATAAAATGGCCCGGAAAATTTTCCCATAATAAACATAAATTGTAACCCTTGCTATTGTGAAACGTTGAAACATTTCTTACGCCACTGCCCAGCTTTTGCCATCCTTCGAAACCATTATTAACGAAATATCTAAGTAGCTTAAATGAAAAAATATTGAAGATCTCCACTAGTAACTCATAATTTCTAGCTTAGGAAGACATATATAATCTCAAGAAACTTTCTTTTTTCATTTCCAGAGTGCATAACAGACCTTTTACTAGCCTCAGCGTATGCCCTAATATTTGATATGTAGTGGTGCTAACTATCTCTCTATTCAAACTAACCTAACTGTTGATTCAACCTGAGTTTCGAAAAAGAAATTTAAAAAGACCAGGTTGAACAATAAATAACCTCAAAATGTTACACGTTGGCATCTGAACAATACATCCGAGCCCCAGATGCGACAATTTGGCTTGTTGGCATAACTGCCAAGGTAAAAATAAAACTTCCGATCATTTCCTTGAAATTAAAAAGACCACTCAGAAACCCTGTGGTAAACGTTCTCTAGGTCAATTGTATTAAAGGTAAACCAATCCATTAATCGTAACGGTTGATATAACCTTTCTAAAAACTTAGGTTCAATGATCTCGTCTGACAATAGAACACTGAAAATGTCAATTAACTACCCGTGGATGATGGAGAGATGCGATGATCTTGATTTGTTGACGTAGTTAAAGATGTGTTCTATGAACCAATATAATTTTTTGGCGGAATTTCGTGAATTACGCCCGATGGTAATAGATTATTTTATAGGTGCCCATGTTGAATTGATAAATGCTATAAAGTCTTTGAAATATATTTAAATAATAACAGACTTAAAGATTTCGAGAGGTCTTTAATAAAGAACTCCTGGATTTTTCATTCAAGATGACTTATGATTTAACTTCGTGCCCTTTTCTTGAATTTCAAAAACCTAATTAGCAAACTTATGCCAAAAGCAAAAAAAAATGAGGGGTCGTATACGTTGTGATAATATTTATACGCCCGGTGGTACAAATGTAATTTATTGGTTTGAAATCAGCAAGTGAGGTTAATATAATTTATGACAATATTTATACGAACTGTGGTACCAACAATTCTTATTGGTGTCGATACGAAATAAGTACGTACGACATTGTTTTCGTGTTGGTCACCTGAAAAATATTAAATAAAAAAACTTATAGCCCATCAAAAATATTCCTTAGAACTTTAATGACAGTCAAGAGATTGGCGAAATTGGTTGCTAAATCAATATCAAATAAAGGGCAGAACTTTTCTCTGGACTTTTATATATGGTTTTTAACAACGATGTCGTTATATAGAATTTCGGATGTATAAAAGATCACTTAACAATTCTTAACTTATTCGTGGATTTTTTCTTTAACTAAATAATTTAAAAAAAATCGGGGACTCTTTAAAATTGTTTACTATATTTTACAATATATTTAAATTCCACTGCACTATTCCTTGAAAATATTAAAGTGGAAGATCTTCATTATTGTGAATTAGCTAGCCGTCCATGGTTGAGATTGTTTCAATATATTCACGATGTAATTATATTAATTTAAAATATGTGGAAAATATGAAGTATACGTTACGACACAACTTATACGCCCCGAGGTACCAAATCCATTGCTAGAGGGCAATATGTAATTTGGAAGGCTGATAATATCAAAATCGAACTGTAGTCCGAAAGTAATTAGGTCTACGGAAAATTGCCCCAATTGTTCCTGTGAAAAATTATGAAATATTTGGAAATATGAATGTACGTTCTTCCACACATATTTGATAATCATTTTCATTTATTGGAAAAGTATCCTTGATTAATACTATATTTTAGCACTAATTTGCTAACATAAAATATTACTTAAAGTTCCATTATTTCGTACTGTTTGCCCTTTGAAAAATATTCTACTCCTATGGATATAACGACATTAAAATTCTTCGACAATATGACGTATACGTTGTGACAAAATGTATACGCATCGACGTACTAGCATCCTAAAAAGCTGGGATTTTTTACGGGCTTCTTCCATGTTGTTACATAATTCCATGCCTTTATTTGGAATTGTATTCATATTTTTTTTATTAAAGTGTGTGTTTACCATCACGCCTTGGTGTGCTACCCTTTATTTTTTATTTTCTGTTTTAATTAATTCCGGATATTATAAGCTCTGACTAACGTTATGCCTTAATAGTATTTATTTATTTTGTTGTTGCTTTGTGGAAGTTCAATGAACTCAGCATTTGTTTATGCTAAAGGAAGTGAGAATGTCAGAGAAGAAATTATAGGGGAGGGGCCAGAGCAGGTCTAGTTTTCACTTTCACTTCTCATCTCTCCCCACCAACAAAAATAGTATTTTTGACTAATGGCCATGTTTTTGTTGTTAGGTTTTTATTGTAAGCTATTTTTTCGTCTTCTTCTAATGGATTTTTGTTTTTCTTCACTGAGGGAAAGAAAATGTGTTTTTTTCATTGTCACCCGGAGGGGGTCTCCCGCTACGTGTTTCCGTTCAATACTAAATGTATTGCTATTTTTTTGATGAGGGACTAGACTTATTGGTTTCACTGTCAGAGGTAGATGAAATTGGGTAAGGAAGTTTTGGTAGGGGGTAATAAATATTTTTTTTGTTTCGGAGGGGGAAAATTTGCCTCTCATTAATCGTTTCGATATTATCAATGATGTTTTTGGGGAAAAAACAACAAAAATAATAAACAATATTTGGCCATAGTTGCTCATTTCCATGCTGACCAGTTTATGCCATTAATCATAGGCCATGTTCTTTTTTCGGTTGCTTTCTTTGCTTGTGGACAATGCTGATTTTTATGGCTTGATAAGAGAGGTCATTGCTCTCCAAAGAAAAAGAGAGGGGGGTTGGGGAGGGTTATTAAACTTTTGAAGGTCAGCAAGGATTTTTTTGTGAAATTAAGAAAAAGAAGAAGAAAAATATCCTTATTGTTCGGAAGTAACTATTGTCAAAAGAAAGAAAAGAATACACATTTTGTAGGAATGCACATGTCGTAATTTTGGTAGGGGATTTATAGGGTCTATTTCAGAACAGAGCTCACTTTCTGTCAAAAGAAACAAATGAATCATTCAATTAAGGACCTTTGAAAAAATATTTTGGAAAATCGCCGATTTTTGACCACAAACCAAGTTAAAAAATAAGGAAGATCTTCACCGATTGGCTTTATACTAGTTCATACACTCACAGAGAAACGTGTAAAAATTTGGAATCGAATGGGTTATTAGTTTTTGAGTTATCCAAAACCAATGTTTGGAGAAAAACGAGTATAAAGTTTGAGAAGCCCTTCAGCCGTCACTTCGGCTATATCTTCCAGAGTTCTTGAGATGTTCACTTGTAGGGACATTCTTGAATTAGTGAATATTTGAATTAAATCACCGAAAATGTGGGGGGTCCCTTAAATGATTCCGAGGAAGACTAATATTTTCTGAAAGAATAAAAAATCATGATTCGAAATAACATCGTAATAGAGTAATTTGTCAGTATTTCGTAGAATTTATTGTTGTGGACCCTGTGGCGTATACGTTGTGACATTACTTATACGCAAATTCATTTTGGATTTATATATGAATTTTTGGAGCAAAATTTTAGGTAAAAAAAAAAAAATTCGATGGTCTTTACAGAATATTTTAAGAAAACCGAATCCCTTCATAACATAGCAATTCGACAGACATAAACTGCAATGTTAGAAATAAGTTTGGGTGATTTATAAAGTTTTGACAAGGTGACCAATATTGAAGTAGACCTCGTTAGTCTTAGCCATACTTACCACTGAATACCTATTCAAACCCAACGCATGGACGGTCCCCTCATCGTTCTCCCCTGCATTTAGTACTTGACAAAAGACTATTTTTCTCACCCACTACAGCATTATTGTCTCGCTTATGGAAACAATGCTTGCCACTAGTTTCCTCATGGCTTCAATACTATTTGAGGATTCAGATTCAAGTATCAAAAAAATCCCCCTTTAATTCGCAACTGTCCAGATGGATGGCATTCCTCCTTGCAGCAGGTGATACATGGTCTTATTATCCATCAACTCCTTATGGAAGGAAAGCCTTTTTAATATACTGGACACAATATTTTCGTCGAACACTGCATAGCAAAGTGCTTCTTTGTAGCCTGGTGGAAACCTTCGAATATGACGGCGGCTCCTTAGCAATTCTGGGTACCATCTTTCGTAATGTCCGCTTAGTCATTTTGGCATTCCCGGTCCTTAAGGAAGATTCCGATTCAGCGCTCGTCTTCTGGATATTAGATCATGATTTGCCACGCTCCGCTTTATTTTTTGTCGGTTTGGCATTTGTTTGCTCTTCCGGAGATCTAATCCTCTTCACCGCTTTCGAGGTCAGGTTTATCCAGTTTGCTGTTCGAACTTGGTTGTCTGTTTCATCCTGGTCAGTTTCCGCCTTTGTGTTTGTTTGTTTCGTCCTGACCAGTTTCCGCCTTTGTGCTCCTGATAGTTGAAGGTTGGGTCGAGTTTTTGTTTCCCCAGTGGTTCTTAAACCTACATCCATTTTTGGCTGCTTGCTTAGTGCTTGTAGCAATACCCTCGACTACAGAGGCCAAGAAGCCCTCATCTGTAGGAGTTGTTTGCTCACGATCATAAAATAACGACGGGTGTAACTCGCGGACACCCGCCGGTACTCAGTAATTTAGGCACTGCACCGTAACATTATTCTTCTTATTTACTTCCATATTTTTTCAAATTAGTAGGTCGATTCAGTAACTTATAACGATCCGACAATCGACAATTTTGTCTATACATAAAATCGTTTGCAGTAACGAAAATGTTATTCAGTAAAATTGTCGATAGACTTTCCAAAAGCTTTTTAGTTTGAACATTTTGAAAACAAAATACATGCACATTTTTAACAAAACAAGGCATGTTCAATATTGAAGAATATTTGTCGATAAGTTAACTTCGAACTTTTTGGCGTTCTTTATTAAGAATTGAAATGTTGTTTATTTTGTCGTTATAATATTTTATCGATTTGAGAATTGTTTAAATTTGATATTGAATCGACCCACAGGTTTGTTCCCCCACTCGGAAAACAAATTCATTTGTTTGAGTTACATTAACAATATATTGCAGACCCGTGTGGCGGATACGTTGTGACAATACTTATACGCAATGCAACACCATTTTTTTATTCAATGATCGCTCTCCGAAAAATGTATTTAAGAGGAAATAATGTTGTGACAAGGACATGAGTGGAATAAGTTATATCTTCACATTCACACTAAGCTTGTTTGCCGAATTTTTGTATTTCTTAAGGAAGTATTTAATTTTTGTCTTGCATGTTTATTAAACTACGTTAAAATTTACTACCACTTTATGTTAAAGTGAAGTTCAGTCACGAAAATTATTTGGAATTTTCTATTATTGTTTGTCGAAGTTAAGAGATTTGATTTTTTTAGAAGGTACACAATTCTTCAATATTTATTTTATCTAAAAGAAGCTGACCACGTAACGTATACATGTTGACAATAGTTATGCGCACTGTTGTACCACATAAAATTAGTCCCCCCGGTGTTATTAGTATTTTGTTTCTGCCTAAAAAATTCGAACATTACCAATGCTGTCAGAGCACGGTATCATGACTCGAAAGCCGAGTTTATTTCCTCTAGAAATCCGCATATTTATTTCCCTTAAACATAAATTGCAAGGCGTATACGTTGTGACAAAACGTATACGCATTGTGGTACTAAATTCTGATATAGATGTCATTTTTGGAATCAAAGGAAGAATTTGAGAATATAATTCCCATAAAAAAGAGAAATTATTTAAAGAAGTTCCAATTTTTGTTAGGAGCAAAAAAATTAATAAAATAAATCTATTGTCATTCCTGGAATTAAAAAAATGTGCTTTGTAATTTTATTACCTCATTTCAAAAAAATATTGTTTTTAATATCGTTTGTCTCTTTTCTTTTTCAGGTATGTGCACCAGTATTAAGTACAATGTGTGGTGTATGTAAGTAATAGTTAATTTATTTTATTGAGTTGAGCTTTGAATAATTTCTGAAGATTTTAAAGTTTACAATAAAATATCGATATTTAAGAATGATTTAAGAAGAGACACTCAAGATAATATTTTGCCGATTTGTTGTGGGAACATTTTCAAGGAAATGAAATTAGAAACTAAATATTTTGTTGTCATACATTGAAACTGCAAATGTTGTGTTTAACTTATAGAAAAATTCCTTTACATATCCAAGGTTCTACTTCGAAATTCCTTCTTTAATGTATACAAATATTTATTTAGTTTTATTCTACAACTACCCAACACTATATGTAAATCATGCGTAAGAGAGTGAGTATCTGGGAGTAAATATTTTCTTCATGACAATGACATTACTGCGTGACTGAGTATCCCATTAGTCATGTAGTCTTGGGGAGCTTTACTTGCATATAAATGCGTTTCTTTACATATAATGCTGTGTATATATTGCTTCAGGGCACAGTATGATAACCAAATATATAAAATAGGTATGTGCTAGTCACCCATATATGTGTGATACCTACTAGGGATAGCTTCTAAAATGCGTACTTTTACATGGGTAAAATATTCTAACATTAGAGGGAAAGATACAAAATTATTTCAAGGAAGATACAAAATAATTTAAGAATATTTTGGTTAAGAAGTCGAGGACAATATGACGAATAAATATTGGCAAAAATCATACGACCCTGATAATACAAACACCTTCGCCATAGGAAACCTAGAAAGTACACAGAAGATTATAAAAAAGCCCACTTGGCGTATAAGTATGGATAAAATTCATACGCCTCTAATAACTTAATGTCTACTCCAATATATCTTCAGAAAAGATAGGTTTTTACATAGAATGTGAAAGATGAACAGTATATATTGAGATAACGCTTGTGCCAGAGAGGTTTAAAAAAGGTCTACCTGGCGAATAAGTATTGACAACAATCATACGCTCCTGACATATTTTTAAAATTTATTTTCTAGAAATTTGTAATTGGATTGAGGACTAGTTCCCATCCAAAGTCCTCAGAACAAAGTCCAAAAATATCTATCTAGCGTATAAGTAATGATAACAATCATACGTCCCTACAATATTTTTCCCTATAATATTTTTCACACGTCACAATGGAAGGCTCTTGATTTTTTTAATCCACGCCTCAGAAATTCTCTTGGGAAATATATTTCAGTATAGACCCTGAAGAAGGTCTATAACAGTAAGGAAAGTAGTAAAGTCGGACGGGGCCGACTGTATGAGACCTTCCACCACTTTCGGTATATCCAACAGATGAAACCTAAAGGACGTCGAATTTTTAAAGGACCAGGAACAAAATTATGAAAATCAATTATATATCAAAATCTAATCCGATTCGAACTAAACTTGCCACACGTTATGGTATAGTAACTTCAGTACCATGCTAAAGCATTTAAAACAAACTTCTAGGTTATTCTAATTACAGTACGTTGTGAAAAGTTTGTGTAAAATCGGACGAAACCATTACCATTAAATCGGACGAAAACATATATGGGAGCTATATCTAAATCTGGACCGATTTTCAGGAATCTTAACATACATCATTCTAGACTTAATTTTTTACGCTATGCCAAATTTCGTACAAATCGAAAGATATATAGGGACTTTGGTACACCATATATATAAAATCGGACGAAAATATATATATATATATATATATATATGAGCTATATCAAAATCTGGACCGATTTCGTGCAAATCGAAAGGTATATAGGGACTTTGGTATACCATTTACATAAAATCGGACGAAAATATATATGGGAGCTATATCTAAATCTGGGCCGATTTTCAGGAACATTAACACACATCATTCTAGAGCAAATTCATTACGCTATGCCAAATTTCGTGCAAATCTAAAGATATATAGGGACTTTGGAACACCATATACATTAAATCGGACGAAAATATATATGGGAGCTATATATAAATCTGGACCGATATTCAGGAAACTTAACACACATCATTCTAGACCTAATTCAGTACGCTGTGCCAAATTTCGTGCAAATCGAAAGATATATAGGGACTTTGGTACACCATATACATTAAATCGGACGAAAATATATATGAAAGCTATATCTAAATCTGGACCGATTTTATCCAATTCCAATACGGTTCGCCCTTGGGCCAAATAAATGAGCTGTGCCAAATTTCATCCAATTCGGATCATAAATGCGACCTGTACTTTGTTCACAATTTAACATGGACAGACAGACATGCATACATCGTCTTAAAAAGTGATTCTATGCATATTCTCAAAAGGAACCATGTGTCTATCTCGTTTCCTTTTTGCCTGTTACAAACATATGCACAAAGACATAATTCCCTGTTCCACAGAGTGGTGAAGGATATAAATACACACATGAAGAAGACCCTTAAAAAATATAAAAAACATACAGAGTTAATAAAGACGACCATTGTTTTTTTTTAACCTCTCAAGGAGGCTCTTTGAAAATAATAAAAAAAATATTTTTAAAAATCCCACTCTATGAAATGCCCTTAAAAAAATATTCCTCGAAGATTTTTAACTGGATTGAGGAATGGTTGCCATTAAAAGTTTACAAAAAATGACAAAAATGCCTATCTGGCGGATAAGTAGTGACAACAATCATACGCTCCCTTGATGGTCCCTATGTACGTCTTTCATACGCAACTAGGGAAGGCATATTATATTTTTTTTAGACCATGTCCCTGAAACATATTTCAATGAAAAATATTTGAGCAAGTCTTATGGAAAATGTTTTGTTAATACCCTACACAACTATGTTGTCAGGATATTATAGCTTTGTGCAGTCCCAAAAGCTTGTAACGCCGCGAAATATTGATTCTAGACCCACCTTTAAGTATACCGATCGTCATATCTGGACTATACAAATGGCCCAAAAATCGCAAATTTTTGCATGGAGAAGGAGATCGGGTCAAAGAATAAACATGCCAGTTTTGATAAACATCGGTCAATATTTAGCGGGTCAAATTGACCCTGACTTTTGTGTGAAAAATTACAAAATTTGTATTCTATGCCGTATATATTTACTCCTGAAGGACATAGACCCGAAAAGTTGACAATATGTCCAAGAGGAGTGGTTGACCTTTAATTTGATACCAATTATGTGGTTCTATGTACTTCGATGTGGGAGTTACACCTAAATATTTACAGGTGCTTACGTATTCGTATATTACTAAGTAACACATTACCACACTAGAGGGCGTATCTATAGCGCTGATCGCTTTGAAATTTTCCATGAGGTTCCGGTTATGGTCAAGGGCGACGTCTATAATTTTCGGCGATGTTGAGATAATATTTAGGAGGGATGCAATGAACTGAAAACTTTATTTTTGTCAGATTTGCTAGTCGCTCCATATTTTATACGGTAAAGGGGATCTGAGCAAATATTTAAAATTGCTGTAGATGATGATCGGTCAATATTCCGAGGGTAAAATCAACTAAAATCTAATATGATCAAATTTGTATTTTTTGGCGGAAATATCCACTTTGGGAAAACAAGATTTTCAAAATACGCCAATGTTAGAAAATGGAGCTATTGGCCTATAATTGGTCAAAAGGGTGCAAATATCGCGAAATATTGCCAGGCTCGCCGAAAATTAGATTTCTCACAGAAAGTTAAATTTATTATGGTAGTTGTGTAGGGTATCATATGGTCGGCCCCGTCCGACTATACTGCTCCGCTCACTGTTTTTTTTTTTTTAAATCTACAGCTGAAAATGTGTTCTGGAAAATAATAAAAAAATCTCGACCTAAAGAAAAAATAAAAAAGAACAAGAATACAACAAAAATAAATTTTTTATAAAATTTCATTCCGGTGAATTTTTTAGATTTTTTAAAGACATTTTCAAAAAGACATTTTAATAAAATTTGCGCTTTAATAAATATAAATCCAGGTCTAAGTATTTGTAACTGGTTTGGGGTCTAGTTGCCTTTAAAAGTTCTCAGAAGAAAAAAAATCAAAAAATACCTATCTGGCGTATACGTATTGGCGACAATCATACGCCCATGGCAGTCCAAACCATATACGTCAAGAATTCTTGACGTATACGCGCTATATCTTTCATACGTCACCACTTACCTCACCTAAACACATATTTTCACCATCTTCACCATTCACTCCATCAAATTTTCTTTAAGTGGACTCGTTCCCAGTAACAGTTGTTGTTGTTGCTGTATTTCTCTTCTTCAAAATGCCAATGAACTTGACAGTAAATAATGAAAAAAAAAAGAAATTGATAAAATAAGTATATAGGTAGGCAGGGAGTAGTTAATAGTTACTCACGTTATGTAAATTCAAGCAACTGCTGTTGCTGATAAGAAAATATATTTCTATGTGTTCGTACAGTGACGCATACAAGTGTAGTTGCTTTGTACAGCTATCGTGGGGGAGGGTGATTGTGGGGAAAGGGGAAGAATACCGAAAGAAAATAATAATAATACTATAAGATACTCTATGAATTCATGATAAGTTTAAAAAAAAAGTGAGAAGATTTTGTATTGAAAAGTAATTTTCTTATTGGAATACCAAAAGGGGAGAGGAGAAATATGTCAAAGTGACAGACATAAGGGTGCATCGAGTGCCTATAAGGATTTTTTCAGATTGTTTTCGGAATTTTTTAGAGATTAGTTTTTCTATATGTAAAATAGGTAAGAGTTCTTTGAAAACTTATAGAAAAGCTTCTGAAGTTCTTCCTTTCAGTTACCCCATCAAATATTTGCTGTGGGGAGCTATGCCCTTCCACCGCTCTCTCTCTCTGCTGCAAAATAAATATTAATTTATTTATTTTGTTGACAAGTCTTATCTCAATTTGTTTGTTGAGAATCGTTCTAATAGACTGCCTGTCTATTAATTAAAGATAAAAATGTAATAGGTAGTTAACAACGATTGTAATTTGGAAAATAACAACACGTTTTCAAGTGCCCGGGAGATAGGAATGGAAATGGAAATTTTACCAACGGAGAGAGACTTTTATAGGAGAACAACTAATTTTAAAAAATATACTCCTTAGGAAAGTTATTGAAAAATATTTCTATCTACTCTTTAGAAGAGCTCTAGAAAGAACATGGTGATAAATTATATTTTTTAATTCACCAATGGAGATGGCCATTGAAAAAATATATTTTTAAAACATGTGTAGCTGAGATTTTAAAATTATTTTATATACATGGCGAATAATTATTGACAAAACTCATACGCCCCCTATAACATATACGTATATACTAGAAAAAGGGTCTAGAAAAAATATTTTTAGAAGAATGGGAAGAATTGTATGTTTCAAAAACATCCACTCCTGAGGAAAGTCGGTGAAAAAATATTTTTTTTGTTTGTTTGCAACAGACTTGCAGCCTGAAGAAGGCGTTTAAAAAAAAATAATTATGAAAACTATTTTTTAGTATTTACAGAGATTTTAGATTGATTTTATTTCGACGGGATAGCCTAGATCCCATAGAAAGTCTTCAAAAAAGAACAAAAAACTACTTATCTGTCCAGTACTATAGAAAGCTTGAATAAATATTTTTTTAATTCAACTCTGAGGATGACTACTGAAAAAAAGGAAATATAAAAATTACTTTATATTTTTACTGAGATTTTAAGACTGTATTATTATGACTGGATGGAGGACTAGTTTTGCGTAAGAAGTCAACAAAATTTAATCACGAGGACAACAATTTTTTTTTCGTCTTTGAAAAAAATCATTTTTAAAAACTCCAAACCTGAAGTTAAAAAAATATTTTTAAGAAAAATTAGTTTCCACTTAAAGTTCTAAATTACTTTACTTTGGCGGTATAGAGAACTAGTTTCCATAGGCAGTCCACAGAAAAGGATAAAAATACCTCAAATAACACGAATGTCGACGCCAGACTATGGTCTTTGTAAAAATATTTTTACACGAAAGGAAGGCAGAAGAATCTACGACTGAGGAAAAATGTTAAACATTTTTTTTTTAAATACAATTTAAGGATGGATCTTGAAAAATATTTTTCAAGTTCCACCCTCTTCTGAGGAACGTTATGTTTGAAAAAGTCACGTCTGAGGGAGGCCTTTGAAAACAAATATTTCTAAAAACTCTAACTTGCGAATAAGTATTGTAAAAAATCATACGCCCCTAATCACACGCATATAAAGACCCGAGAAAAACTTATGGAAAAACTGTTAATACATTAACGTCTGAAGGAGGTCATTAAACATCGTATTTATTTATTTTTCCTTTCAGTTTTAAATCACGACTGAGGAAGGCGCTTGATGACAACATATTTCTAAAAGACTCTGGGAAAAATATTTTTGTTTTAAAAAATCTATACCTTGAAAAAAGTTCTTAAAAATATATATTTTAACGTGTCCTGCTTAAGGATGGCGTTTGATATTTTTATTTTTCACTTAGAATTTTCAATTATTTTCTTTGGCTGGATAGATATTAGACTAGTTCCCACAGTAAAAATATCTAAAAGTTCGAGCTGGCGTATAAGTATTGACAAAAATCATACGCCACTGATAACACATCTGTATAAACCAGAGAAACGCCCTTAAAAAATATTTTTAGAAACGCCCAAGGAAAGCTATCGAAGGAAATATTTAAAAAAAATCCACACGTGGGATAGGCGCTTGAGAAATCTGTTTTAATAAAACGAATCCTGAAGATGATATTAAAAATTTATAAAAAAATTCACGATGGAACAAATGGTACTGAAATAAAAAATATTTTCTTAATCGACTTTCAGAGCGCAAAGTTTTAAAGTCATATAAAAAATTAACGCCTAAGAAAGGCTCCTAATATATTTTAAAAAGATCCACGTCTGGAAAGGTCATATATTATATATTTTTAAGAAATCTAAGATTGAGGAGGGATATTAAAAAAATATAATATACAAAAATATTATATATATATATATATTTTTGTAAATATCCAACACATTTTTTTTAATTTTGATAATGGTTCTTGAAGAAATATGCTTCGATAGATGGTGACCCTTTGAAAAAAATATTTTTAGAAACCCTAAACTATTTTCTTTTTTATTACTCGCTGATATTTTAAAATGATTCATTTGACTGATTAACGAAAGTCCACAGGAACATATCAATCTGGCGTATAAGTATTGTCAAAAATCATACGCCTCTGGTAACACATTGGTTTATGTGAGAGGTTTATGTCCTTGTGAAAATATTTTAAAAAATGCCTGAGTTAAGTTTTGGTTAAAGAAGTCGATTAAAAATCGAATCCTAAATAAGTACTAAAAAAAAATATTTAAAAAATTCACACTTGAGGGAAAAAATATTTTTTATTGACTATCAGTGCTTGGATTATTAAAGGCATTTTATATAGTAGAAAAAATATTTTTTTGTTTCCTGAAAAATTAATGACAAAAAATGATCTTGAAAAAATAGTTTAGAAAAATACCATAACTAGTTCTCATTGAAAATTTGACGAATAAGTATTGACGAAAATCATACGCAACCCGATGACACATACATATGCTTCAGGAAGGCATTGTAAAACTTTATTCTAATAAAATGAATTTTTCTAAAAAATACACGCATAGGGAAGGCACCAGCAAAGTTGAAAGCTGAAAAGTTTCCACAAAAAAAAAATAAAGAATGAAAGGATTTTAAGAGAGTGGGATTTTAAAAACATAAGAATGTCGTTTGAAAAACAATACTTAGAAAAAAATTTTACAAAGATTTTTAAAATTTTGAACTTTGACTGGATAGAGTTTAGTTCCCACAGAAAGTCCCCGATATCATAAAAAGCCATTGATTTTTTTATAAAAATAAAAAGGCTGCCCAAATTCATATTTTAAAAATATGTAAAAAATATAGTTTTTAAAAATAGAAATCAGAGGCGGGCTCTTTATAAATATTAAGGGTTTAAAAAATATATATTTATAAACATGGATAGAGGACTAATTACGAGATAAGAATCTTAAAAAAACTAAGTATTGACATAACCGTTCGTCGTTTCTCAAACTATTTCTACAAAGGCCTTCCTCTGGCATATATGTATGTGTTATCAGGAGCGTATGATTTATGTCAATACTTATTCGTCATAGAGGTCTTGAAGATTCTTTTCTCGTAACTATTCCGGGGCGTTTTTTTAATATGATCACAACATAGGTTTAAAATATTTTTCAATGGACTATCACATTTGGATTAAAAAAATATATATTTTTCTAAAAATTATTACGTACCAAAATCAGTCTATCATTTACAAAATGCCCCATTTCCATCAAATATTTTTTACATTTCCTTTGCCACAATTTCCTTGTCTCTTGAACTGTACACCCACATAAAATTCTACAAACGCCTTTTTGTCATATCAGCAACAAATGTAATCATATATGAATATGCTGGTGTATACATTACTTTTAGCCATGACTGTACCGAAACGTCTTCCATTTGTTTGCTTTTAATTGCAAAAGGCAGCAGCAACAACAACAACAACACAAAACGTATCAACAATTATTATGAACGTGAAATTACAAAACTTTAATTTGCTTATTTGTCATAATTGTCACTATTGTTGTTGCTGTTTGGGTTTTTGATAAAAAATTAAACTTAAAAGAAAAGGCAAAATAGAGGAGAATAAAAAAAAAACAACAACTACAGAACTTTATAAAGTGCAATGAACGGACATTGTACTCGATTTTTCATTTCTAGACAATAGTTATTGGGGATTTCTTGGTCAAGGAAAGGGAGGAGGGAATTGGTCTACTAGAGGAAAAGGGGATGGGGAATGACTAACTACGGGCAAAAGGGGTAATGAAGTTGGATTTTTTAGAAGCAAAGCCTCGATTTTATAAAATTTGAAGATCAGGGTTTCTGCTTCTGATTCTGAAGGTGGTGCCTATCATCCGACTAGGTTACAATTATAACAAACTCGTGTCAAATTTTCCCTAAAGAAAAATTCACTAAAGAAAAAAACTAAAGAAAAATTCTTTTCCAATGAACTGCATTTCCCTGGAAATGTAACTTTAATGTTTTAACGGTTTTTATGCCGCCTAAGAAAAATTCGCCTTGCAGAATTTATGATGGTCGTAAATGCCAGTGGGATTGTAAATGCGTCTAAATTCGAAGGCATTAGACACGCATGGCTGAATGACTCAGGTGACGAATAAAGGGTAACTATAATAGGTTCAACAGATATTTAAGATATTAAAAACAAAACTTTCATAGACGAATATCTAGAGGAGCTGGAGGGAGATAGTCGAGCTGAAGGGAAGATGTATAGGTGAGCTGAAAAGAGGTTCTATAGTCGATCTGATGGAAGACTCTTCAGTCTCTATAGACGAGCTGAAGGGATTCTCTATAGACGAGCTGAAGGATGCGTCTAGATACGCTGAAAGAAGCCCCTGAAAGCTGAAAGATGTCCCTGCCCGAAAGCTTCAGAAAAGCCTTCAAATCCAGTCCATGGCTGAGGAAGGCTCTTGAAAAATATTTTAAAAAATATCCATGCCACGAAATTCTACCTTTAGGACGGTTGTTAAATTCAAATTTTATTAAATGTAGTACCATTTAGTACCCATAAGTATCAATTTCTTAAACTGAATCCTGACCCCAATCCCACACCCAGCTCTATCGGTTCACCCAAATCCAAATTGTACCGATTATAGTACGATTTAGTACTTTTCGTAACCATAAGAAACAAATTTCCACAGTGTTCCTACATTCATGTTTAAAGATTCTAACTCTATCGATTCACCCACAATTCAAATTGTGCCAAATTTAGTACACTTAGTACAAATTTCTAAAACTTCCTACATACCCCAACCCTACACCCCCACAGTGATCTCAAAACCGATTATAGTACGATTTAGTACTTTTCGTAACCATAAGAAACAAATTTCCACAGTGTTCCTACATTCATGTTTAAAGATTCTAACTCTATCGATTCACCCACAATTCAAATTGTGCCAAATTTAGTACACTTAGTACAAATTTCTAAAACTTCCTACATACCCCAACCCTACACCCCCACAGTGATCTCAAAACCGATTATAGTACGATTTAGTACTTTTCGTAACCATAAGAAACAAATTTCCACAGTGTTCCTACATTCATGTTTAAAGATTCCAACTCCATCGGTTTACTCACAATTCAAATTGTACCAAATTTAGTACACATTAGTACAAATGTCTAATCTTTTACATATATGAGTCTTACACTTCAACAGTCATTTAAACTTCAAATTTCATGATTCTAGCTCTATTGGTTCACCTAAAATTCAAATTGTACTAAATTTAGTACCATTTAGTACCCATAAGTATTAGTTTCTTAAACAGAATCCTGACCCCATTCCCAAATCCCTACAGTGATCCTGACTCCAAATTTCATTGTTCACACTCTATCGGTTCACCCAAATCCCAATTGTACCGATTATAGAACGATTTAGGACTTTTCGTACACATACGAAACAAATTTCCAAAACTACGTTCATATCCCAATACCCCAATCCTACACCTCCACAGTGTTCCTAAATCCAAGTTTCAGAATTCCAACTCCATCGGTTCTCTCACAATTCAAATTGTACCAAATTTAGTACACATTAGTACAAATTTCTAAATTCAAATTGTACTAAATTTAGTACCATTTAGTACCCATAAGTATTAGTTTCTTAAACAGAATCCTGACCCCCAATACCACACCTCTACAGTGATACTAACTCCAAATTTCATTCTTCATGCTCTATCGGTTCACCCAAATCCAAACTGTACCGATTATGGTACGATTTAGTACTAATCGTACACATAAGAAACAAATTTCCAAAACTACGTTCATATCCCAATACCCCAATCCTACAACTCCACAGTGTTCCTAAATCCAAGTTTAAGGATTCTAACCCTATCGATTCACCCACAATTCAAATTGTACCAAATTTAGTACACTTAGTACAAATTTCTAAAACTTCCTACATACCCCAACCCTACACCCCACAGTGATCCCAAATCCAAGTTTCTGCATTCCAACTCCATCGGTTCACCTACAAATCAAATTGTACCAAATTTAGTACACTTAGTACAAATTTCTAAAACTTCCTACATATCTCAATTCTACACCTCCACAGTGATCCTAAATCAAAATTTCAGGATTCCAACTAAATCGGTTCACTCATAATTCAAATTGTACCAAATTTAGTACACATTAGTACAAATTTCTAAAACTTCCTACATATCTCAATCTTACACCTCAACAGTGATTCTGACTCCAAATTTCGCGATTCTAGCTCTATTGGTTCACCTAAAATTCAAATTGTACTAAATTTAGTACCATTTAATACCCATAAGTATTAGTATTGATAAGTATTGATACTAACTCCAAATTTCATTCTTCATGCTCTATCGGTTCACCCAAATCCAAACTGTACCGATTATGGTACGATTTAGTACTAATCGTACACATAAGAAACAAATTTCCAAAACTACGTTCATATCCCAATACCCCAATCCTACAACTCCACAGTGTTCCTAAATCCAAGTTTAAGGATTCTAACCCTATCGATTCACCCACAATTCAAATTGTACCAAATTTAGTACACTTAGTTCAAATTTCTAAAACTTCCAACATATCTCAATCTTACACCTCAACAGTGATTCTGACTCCAAATTTCATGATTCCAGCTCTATTGGTTCACCTAAAATTCAAATTGGTCCAAATTTAGTACCATTTAGTACCCATAAGTATTAGTTTCTTAAACAGAATCCTGACCCCAATACCACACCCCTACAGTGATACTTACTCAAAATTTCGTTGTTCCCGCTCTATCGGTTCACCCAAATCCCAATTGTACCGATTATAGTACGATTTAGTACTTATCTTACACATAAGAAACAAATTTCCAAAACTCCGACGTACACTCCGACGGTAATTTTAATTTTAAATTAATTTTAATTTTAAATTTTTGGTACATCTATCCTACACTCCATCAGTGACCACCAAACCAAATTTCAGAGTTCTAGCTCCACCGGTTCGCCAAATACAAATTGTATCACCTTTAGTACTTTTCGTACCGTTCTAGTACGCGTTGATGAATCGTTATTTTTCCAAATTTCCTTTAGGAGAAGAGGATTTCAAAACTTATATCTTTGAAAAATTTCATCTGGGAATGGTTGTTGAAAAAATATTTTTAATAAAATTTCTCCTGAGTTCGGTTATTGAAATAATATTTTTGTAAACAATTTTTTTCAAAGGGATATCAAGGCTTGGATTTTTAAAGAATATTTGTTCATGGATCCCCAAAGCGTGTATTTTTTAAATAATATTTTTCAAGTATATTTTTCAAGATTTGTTTGCAGAATATTTTTTGAAATAGCCACAAGGCGTGGATATTTAAAAAAAAATATATATTTTTTCTTCCAACCCTGAACCCTTTTGACTCATTAAAGAGCAAATGAAGTATACGAGCCTAAAAAGAGCAAAAAAAGGCACAAGACACACTCACAAAAAATAGTTATCGCTAAACTAGGTAGTAGGTCATTGGCCTTTTGGCGACAAGTACTTGCAGCAATAACTACAACAACAAGAAAAAAGTAACTATTTTACAAGTACTCTTGGCCATGGTTGCTAACCGCTTTCCTGTAATTGCAACTGTTGGTTGTAATCAATTTTTTGTTGTTGTCGCTTTTGTTATTGCTGCTGATGATTTTTTCGAAAACTTTAACTTATTTCACAACTATGGTCAAGAAATAGCGACTCATATGTGAGATGGGCTATACGAAGGTTTGTATGGCTTGCAAATGGACAACTGCTAATAAACTGATTGTTTTTGTTGTTTAATGCTTGGCTGTTTGTCATAAAATTAGCTTGACGTCTTTACTCGAAATCAGATACTGAGTGAAAATTGTTTGCCGTTAATTTTTATGACGGCGTTGTGGTACTTAAACTTTTCCAAAAAAAAAAAAAAAAAAAACAGGCAATGGATTTTTATGTTTCTTATGGGGTTTTTTAAGAGAACAAAATTTATGAATAGTGAAGTAAGGTCATGATTCGGAAGATTTAAAAAAATCTTTATAAAATCCTTTCCTTGTAAATAATCGAAAAAATATTTTTTAAAAATCCACGACTTGTAAATATTTGAAAAAAATATTTTTTAAAAATCCACGACTTGTTAATATTTAATATTTGAAAAATCCACGCCTTGTAAATATTTAAAAAAAAATATTTTTTAAAAAATCCATTTTAAAGAATCCACGCCTTGTAAATATTTGAAAAAAATATTTTTTAAAAAATCCACCCCTTGTAAATATTTGAAAAAATATTTTTTTTAAAAAATCCAAGCCTTGTAAATATTTGAAAAAATATTTTTTAAAAAAATCCACGCCTGGATATAAGAAAAAAATATTTTTTTTTAAAAATCCACGCCTATGGAAGAAGTCAAAAAAATATTTTTTTTTAAAAATCCACGCCTTGTAAATATTTGAAAAAATATTTTTTTTTTAAAAATCCACGCCTTGTAAATATTTGACAAAAATATTTTTGAAAAAAAATCCACGCCTTGAAAATATTTAATTTTTTTTTTAAATCCACGCCATGTAAATATTTGAAAAAAAAAAATTTTTAAATCCACGCCATGTAAATATTTGAAAAAATTGTTTTTTTAATAATCCACGCCTTGTAAATATTTTAAAAAAAATATTTTTTAAACAATCCACGCCTTGTAAATATTTTAAAAAAATATTTTTTAAAAAATCCACGCCTTTTAAATATTCGAAAAAAAATATTTTTTAAAAAATCCACGCCTGTGACTGTCTGCTTTTTTGACTTGAAAAAAATATTTTTTTTAAAAATCCACGCCTTGTAAATATTTGTTTTGTTAAAAAAATATATTTAAAAAAATACACGTCTTGTGTTTAGATAAAAAATAAAAAAATCCACGCTTTGTAAATACTAAATTTTGTTTAAAAAAAATTTTTTAAAAAATCCACGCCTTGTAAATACTAAATTTTGTTTTAAAAAAATCCATTTTTTTGGCCTTTTGAAAAATTATTTTTAAAAATCCCCTCTTTGATGGATTTTTTATTTTGTCTCCTCTCTTCTCAAAATAACCCTCCTGTCAGGGAATCAAAATCCAATTTTATTTGCCAATCACCCATGTCCAGTTGATGGATTTAATCTAATGCCCACCGAAAATCCCTAAGCTCTAGCCTAAGCCGGAAAATGTTAACAGAAATTAACTTGTCAATGGAAACATTGTGGTCAATATTCTCTGCCCCTCACCTTCCCATCGAATGACCCACCACACTTTTCTATTACATCATTGAATGAAAAGAGAATAGAGGCACCATTAATCATTGACTGTCATGACGACACAAACACACACACACACTCGAATGACAAACGGCCTGCCAGGAAAATCCAATAAAAAAGAATTTTATTATAATAGGCGAACATGGGGTCGCCTAGTCTTTGGCGACTTCCCTCCCTTCCCTACTCACTCTTCTCGTGACATTTGAACAGCAACAACAAAATGCCTCATTGAACCTAAACAACCCCCTCGACAATGATTTACAACTAATCAGGAAAAGAAATTCTATATGTTATGAAGTATTTGCACCGACTTCATCATGATAATGATGATGTTGGTGTATGGTCACCACCAACAACAACAACAAAGGGCAATAAAAAAATCGCGCGCGAACTTGCTCACAATACCTTTGCCAGCAATATAAGGTGCTGCTGTTAGTACCCGAGGAAAATACAGGAACAACATGTCTAACAACAACAACTACAACGACATTAAGTACTACTGCGACTGCACTAACAACAATAACAACAGCGAGAACATAAAATTAGCATGCACTACCCACGAAGGCTAAGAGACGACATACGAAGAGACAATAATACGAGCGTTTTTACAGACGCGTCGTTCGTGTATTCGTGAAAAAAGGGCACACACGTTTGGTGTGAATGACCGCGGCTAACACACATTTAACGCAGTGAACAGCGGTGCAATGGCAAAAACAAAAAAACAAACGAAGACGAACAAGAAAAAGAAGCAATTGTGCAAAATGAAAAAGAAGAAGCAGAATGGTTCATGCAAACTGCAGTGAAGCAATTAGAATCATGTTGGCCTTTAACTAAAAAGTATGAGGGCTTTTGATATGGAGAATTTTTTAAATATTTTTTCAAATAAACACAAGGCGTGGATTTTTTTCCACTAAACACAAGACGTAGATTTAAAAAAATATTTTTTTTTAATAAACACATGAATGAATGAATTTCTATCTATACTAATAAATGAGTAAAGTGATTGATTGAGTGACTGATTCAACGATTCATCAACGCCCAGACGAAACGGCTGAAGCTAGAATCTTGAAATTTTAGGTTAGTGTCACTCTTGGTCCAAAGGTGACAGATAAGGCTGGTTTTTGGAAATTCGTACTAGAACCGTACGAAAAGTACTAAATATGGTATCATTTGTATTTGGCGAACCGGTAGAGCTAGAACTCTGAAATTTAGATTGGTGGTCGCTGATGGAGTGTAGGATAGATGTAGCAAAGGGTTTTTAGAAATTCGAACTATAACTATCCGAAAAGTACTAAAATGTACTTAATTTGGTACAAATTCGTAGCATGTGAATGGATAGAACTAAAAACTTGAAATGTGGAATGCGAATTAGGGTTGAGATGTAGAGTCCATTCAAGGAGATGGTTTTGAAAGCGTGTACTCATATGTACCGAAAGTACTACATGGTACTATATTTGGTACAAATTTAATTTGGAGATACAAATCGAGCTGGAATCCTGGAATTTGATATTAAAATTGCCGTCGGAGTGTAGGATTGGGATATGAAATTTGTTACTAATGTGTACGAAAAGTACTAAATCGTACTATAGTCGGTACAGTTTGGATTTGGGTGAACCGATAGAGCGGGATTAATGAAAGTTGAAGATAGGATCACTGTAGGGGTGTGGGATTGGGTTCAGGATTCAGTTTAAGAAAATAATACTTATGTGTACTAAACGGTACTAAATTTGGTACAATTTGAATTTTAGGAGAACCAATAGAGCTGGAATCATGCAATTTGGAGTCAGGATCACTGTTAAGGTGTAAGATTGAAATATGTAAGAAGTTTTAGATATTTGTACTAATGTGTACCAAATTTGGTACAATTTGAATTGTGGGTGAAGCGATAGAGTTGAAATCATGAAATTTTGATTAGGATCACTGTGGAAGTGTACGATTGGGGTATGTAGGAAGTTTTGGAAACTGTACTATTATGTACTAAATTTTGTACAATATGAATTGTGGGTAAACGATAGTGTTGGAATCCTGAAAATTTGGATTTTGTATCACTGTGGGGGTGTTGGTTTGGGTTATGTTGGAAGTTTTTGAATTTCGTACTATTGTGTATTAAATTTGGTACAATTTGAATTGTGTTTGAACCTATAGAGTTGGAATCCCTAAACTTGGATTTAGGATCAATGTGGTGGTGTTGGTTTGGGTTAAGTAGGAAGTTTTGGAAATTCGTACTACTGTGTACTAAATTTGGTACAATTTGAATTGTGAGTGAACCGATAGAGTTGGAATCCTGAAACTTGGATTTAGGATCACTGTGGGGGTGTTGGTTTGGGTTAAGTAGGAAGTTTTGGAAATTCGTACTACTGTGTACTAAATTTGGTACAATTTAAATTGTGGGTGAACCAATAGAGTTGGAATACTGAAATTTGGATTTAGGATCACTGTGGGGGTGTTGGTTTGGGTTATGTAGGAAGTTTTGTTGGATGTTTGAAGAGGGTACTTATGGAAATAATGTGTGCTAAATGGAAAATTTGGATTTAGGTGAAACTTTAGAGGCCGAATCATGAAATTTGGTACTTAATGGTACTCAAATTTCATTTATGGTCGAAATTAATGTGCAGATTTATTAATTTTCCTGACATATGCAGTATTTCGTAAGTGAAATTTGAAATTAAAATTGGGGTATGTTGGAATTAAGATTGGGAATTCTTACTTATGATTGTTGAATTAGGTAGTTATGGAACTTTATATTACTGTACACTAACTGATACTCAATTTGGATTTGGGTGAAGCTATATTTTTGATTTCAGTACAAATGGACACCAAATTTAGTATAGAGGTAGATTACTCTTGCGGTCGGAATGGGTGTGTAGGGTTGAGATATAGAGGCAGATTTGAAAACGTACTAAAGAGAACATATGTACTAAATGGTTCTACAATTTTAATAATGGTCGGTATAGGGGTTTACATACATCCCACATTCGCTAACGAAGTAGCCGGTATATGCTAGTTAAAAATATATATTTTTTCAAGGACAAACAAGGCGTGGATTTAAAAAAAAATATTTTTTTTCAACTAAGGACAAAGCGTGGATTTTTTAAAATATATTTTTTCCAACTAAACACTATGCATGGATTTAAAAAAAATCAACTAAATACAAGGGGTGGATTTTTTAAAAATATTTGTTTTCAACTAAACACAAGGCGTGGATTTATCAAAGAATATTTTTTCCAAGGACTAATTCCATTGAATTGCCTATCAACATCCCACATTACAGGAAATAAATTTCTTTCCTCATTCTAAAGGTCATTATCATATATAAAATTTTTAACAACATTTTTTTTATTATTATTACGAAATTTTTTAAATAAAATTTGCTGCATCATTTGAAATCTTTAAAAATAAATTTTTGTTAAAAAAAATCGTAAATATAAATAACAATGCCTTGCTGTTCATTCACATTTTTATTTAAATGCAAATGTTTATAATTATAAAACAATATGAAAAAAACACCAACAACAACAAAAGCAAGAAATAAATAAAATTACGTTACACCCTCTCTACGTAGATTTGCTGACTGGACGGGTGTTAAAAGCCAATAAACTTAAATAAAAAAATTATCAGTAAATTAAAAATAAAAACACAAACATTTCTCTCTTACTTATTCTCCAAGTAAATTATTTCTTTTTTTAATAAAAAAAATTTCATTCAATTCGATTTACTTTTAAGTTTTGCGAAGAAGAAAAGATAGTAATGCAAAAACATTTAATCTCTCTGCCTTCGCTCACTTTAAGCTCCATTCGAAAATTCTGGCATGCAGAACAGTAGCGAAGACAGCAAAAAAATATAAACAAATGCCGCAAAAATGTCATTAAACTCTGGACAAAAAAAAAACAATAACAACAAGAAAATACGGAACACATTTGAAATACAAAAAAAAAAAAAAAACGAATGAAAAACAAACCAAACACACGGTTAAGAGTTATATGATAACAGAGACGGTTATAAGAGAGCCTGACAATTGAGTTGGAGAATATGCACTAAGATACTCACAGTAAATAGGGTTGCCGTTTTAAAATAATTCACGTCCTTACCAAATTAAAATAATATTTTTGGTACATAAGCCGCGGATTAACGATCATTGAAGACTATTTTATAAAATCCAATGTCTTGAGGAATTTTTTCAATTTTTTAAAAAATTTACAAAATTTTGAAAAAAATGTACGCAAAAGCAATATCCTGAAAAATATTTTTTTGGAAATATGTGAAAAGAAGATAAATTTAAGAATATTTTTTAAAAATTAAGGTCTTGAAAAAAGACTTTTTAAAATTCCATGCTTAAAAAATATTTTTTTTAAAAATGTAGGTCCTGAAAGAAGGTTTAAAAATAGACCTTAAAGTAGTATTTTTTGGAAAAATCCCCTCCCTAAAAAATATTTTTTTAGAAAATATTGAAAAAATATTTGTAGAAAATATTAAAAAAAATATTTTTTTAGAAAATATTAAAAAAAAAATATTTTAGAAAATATTAAAAAAATATTTTAGAAAAATCTCCGACTCGAAAATTTTTTTTAAGAAAATATTGAAAGAAATGTTGTTAAAAGATAATGAAAAAATATATTTTTTTTTAGAAAATCTTGAAAACCATTTTTAAAGAAATCTACGCCATGAAAAAATATTTTTATGAAAATATGGAAAAAAAATATATTTGTACATCCTGAAATAAATACATATTTTTTTAATATTGACAAAAATATTTTTTTTTGTTTTTTTTGGAAAAATCGACAACTTAAAAAAATATATTTTTAAGAAAGAATTAAGTCTACGCCTTAAAAAATATTTTTAATTAGCATAGAATTTTTATTAAAAATCTATGTCTTGAAGAAAATATTTGGATTGAAAATCTAGGAAACTGAACATCTGAAAACTTTTTTTTTTATATCCAGGTCTTGAAAAAATATTTTTATCAAAAATCGTCTTGAAAACTGTTTTTTTAATCCTGGTCGGGGAAAATATTTATTTTAATCCAGGTATGGAAAAATATATATTTTTTAAATCTAAGTCTTAAAAAAATATATTTTATAAATATAAGTCTTAAAAAATATATTTTATAAATCTAAGTCTTGGAAAAATATATATTTTTTAAAAAATCTACGTCTTGAGAAAAAATATTTTTTTTTAATCTACGCTTTAAAAAAATAGTTTTTTAAATCTATGCTTTGAAAAAAATCTAGGTATTGATTTTTTTTAAATCTAGGTCTTGAAAACTTTTTTGAATTCCTGGTCCGAATCCAAATCCGAAATATTTTTTAAAAAATCCACGCCTTGAAAAAAACATTTTTTAAAAAATCTACGTCATGAAAAAAATATTTTTATATATTTTTTCTTTAAATTAATGATGTTTTTAAAAATATATGCCTTAAAAAATATTTTTTTTTTCAAATCCACCCTCTGAATAAAATATTCTTTAAAAATCCATGCCTTAAACGATATTGTTTTAAAACACAGCCCTTGAAGACAAAAATAATACATTCACTCCATCGAAAATGTTATTTCTTTAATTTTTTAGCCCACGTCTTGAAAAATATTTTTAAAAAAATCCACACCTTGAAAATTAATTTAAAAAATTCTTGCATTGGCAACAAATATTTTTTAAATATCCACACCTTGAAAAATTATTCTTTCTTTTATTGAAATTCACGCCTTGAAAAAAAGAACTTTTTAAGAATCCAAACCTCACGTTGTTAAAAATCCACGCCTTTAAATATAAGACCTTTTAAATTCTACGCCGTGGTGGAAAGAAATATTTTTTTTAATCTAACCTTTGAAAAAAATAATTTAAAAAAATATTTTTTTTAAATTATTTTTTTGATTTTTTTTGTTTTATCGCACCAATGAAAATTCCTCATCCTGAAAACAAATATTTTTTTCTACCCACATTCTGCAAAACCTATTTTTAATTCAACCCTGAAAGCCATTATTTAAAAATTCCACACTTTAAACATATTTTTGAAGTCCACGCATTGATAACATATTTCTTAAAATCCATGACACCAAAAAAGTAGTATTCACGCATTGCAATTTTTTCTTAAATCTACAGGCGCTTGAAAATTATTTTCTAATAATCACAACCCAAGTTTTAAAAATTGATTTAAAACCACGACGCCTTTTATAAAAATGTAGGGATTGACGGTCTTAAAAAATTTTATTTTATACATTTGATTTTTATTATGATAAAACATTATTTTTCTTTAAGACTAGGCAACCCTGTTCTTTACTATACAACCGGCATTTTTCCCGTTTTTTGCTTTCTTCCATAGCCAGCCCTTTTTGTTACAAAATTGCAGCCAAACACAACAAAGAATTCAAGAGAATTCTCCTTTCGTACATCAACCGCTCTCGCTCTTAATCTCATTACTGGTTCTTTAACTCAGCCATACAGCCTGAACAACAATGTGTTTTGTTATTATTTTGGGGTCTTTCACTTTTGCCCCAATGACAACAAGAGAATCAAGAGTCTAGCTCTCTTAGTATTGTGTGTTTGTTTGGATTTGCCGATGTGAGTGTGTGTGGGGCATGTTCATGGCATGCCATAACATTACTTTGTTGTGAGTGGAGCCCGAGAGAGAGCACAAGTGGGAGAGTCTATCTAACACTGTTATTGGGGAGCCGAGTGGTATTGTGTGTGAGTTCGGCGAGTGTGCCGACGACTAGTCAGGTGAACGACCGACCTAGCCATTCTTGTTATGATTTGTTGTTGTTGCTGCTGTCTTTGGGATGTGTGCTGTTTGGTGTCATTGGCTTTTGGTTTAGAATTTTTTGCTTTGCTGTTGTTATTCTGTGTGTGCGTGTGTGTGGGGAAATCAATGAGCAAATGTTAAGAGAGTAAAAATGAATAGCCATTGGAGGAAAACATAAAGAGAAGAGTAGAGATTTTGCAATGGTTTTGTTTGGGAAGTCAATTTAATAAAAGGTAGGTAGAATTTTTAGAGGAGAATGATGGTGACTCACTCTCTTCCCCAAGGGAGGGGAATTTTGCAATTTATTGCCTTAATATTATTTTAATATAAATTTAAAGCTATTTTTAGAAACAAAAAAATGAGTTTGGCAATGAATGTGTGTAACAAAAATATTTATATGGATTGTGAATTGAATTATTTCTGATTCCATTTCACCTTTACATTCCTCTTTCAAACACAAAATCATGTTCATAATTTTATCTTCCGCAAAACTAATTTATTTTCATTTCATGGCATTCGCAAACTAAAGAAATTGCTCAAATATATAGCTATTAACTAGCTCATCAGCCAGTAGATAGCTAGCTACATCAACGGTGCGTGTTTTATAACAAAAGCAAAAAACAAAAAAAAAATCTGACATGGAATAAGTGAAACATCAACAGCAGCGGCAGCAGTAATCACCGAACATTGACCTTGACTGTGACATTCATTCATTTGATTCGGTTTATGGGTGTGTGTGTATGATGAGTGCGTGTGATGTGATGGTGGTTGTGTGTTGGTGGGGCACCATTAAAGATAGTGCCGAAATTTTTAGGCAAACTGATAGCAGCACGCGTAAGCAAGCAATGCTCTTGAAAAGAAAGCAATTTTTTCATGAGCAAAAAATAAAATTGAAGGCCAAAAAAATTTCTTTTGCTCATTATCAAGAATTTCAGCATAATCACCCCGAATGAAAAGAATTACTTGTTGTGTGCAAAATTTCTTGCTTTCCCAAAAAAAAAGAAGGAACGCAATTTAGGTTATTGACCTTTTCCGTACTGGAAATGTGTGTTGTGGTGCGTTAATTCTGGAGAGGTTTTTTTGTGCCTTTCTTTTGGGAATTTTCGAGTAATTTTTGTACTCGTTGATTAATTTTTTTTATTTTTGTTATGACGTAAGACTTGTTTTTTGCTATATTTTTTGGGATTTTTGTTGTTATCCTTTAAAAAAATTACGCTTTAATTATATCCTTTAAAAATTCAAGCCTTTTTAAACCTTGGTAAAAATATTCTTGAAAAATAATCTTTTAAAAATCCACACCTTAATAGCCCTTTGAAAAATAATATTTTCAAAATCCACGCCTTATTGGGTCTTCGAAAGATATTCTTTTCAAAATCCACGCATTATTGAGTCTTTGAATAATATTTTTTTATCAAGGCCTTGTTGAACCTTGAAAAATTTTGTTTAAAAAATCCACGCCTTATTGGGCCTTAGAAAAATATTCTTTTACAAATTCCTCACTGTGTTGGGTCTTCAAAAAATATTTTTTGAGATTACTTATTGGTTATCGAACCCAAAAATATACACACAAAAACATTAAGTTTTCGGCCCACTTCATCCCAAAATTATTATCTGATCATCACCGAAAATTATAGGTGTTGTACTTGACCATAACTGGAACCTCAAGGAATATTTTAAATCGATCAGCGCTATATTTCCGCCCTCCATTTGGTAATGGTTTACTAATATACATAAGCACCTGTAAATATTTACATACATACTACCACATAATTGGTTAAAGGTCAACTACTCCTCTTCGATATACTATTAACTTCTCGGGTCGATGTCCTTCAGGAGTAAATATATACGCTATAGAATACAAATTTTGGTAATTTTTCACACAAAAATCAGGGTCCATTTATCCCGATAAATATTGACCGATCTTTCGCAAAACAGGCATGCTTATTCTTTGGCCCGATCTACTTTTCTATGTAAAAATTCGCAATGTTTGGGCCATAATAGCGGTCTCTGGAGCGACCAGAAACCCCGAAAAAAATTAAGTATTTGACCCATTTCATCCCCTAAATATTAATTGATCTTTACCAATAACAATAGGGGCTTCATTGGGCGCAACCCATCCTACATGCAAAATATTGTGAAGATTGGTCCATAACTGTGGCCTGTATCGTGTTTACAAATTATAATGAACAGACGGACGGACACACATGTCTAGATCGACTCAGCAAGTCGAGATATATACGATCGATACGATCGCGGCGTTACAAACTTTTGGGACTGCACAAAGCTATAATATCCTGACAATATTGTTGTGTAGGGTATAAAAATCGAAACAAATATTTTTTTAAGAAATCCATGCCTTGTTGAACCTTGAAATTTTTTTACAAAAATCTACGCCTTGCGGATTCTTGAAAAAATATTTTTTAAAAACATCAAAATCCATTTCTTTAAAAAAGGCACGCCTTGCGGATTCTTGAAAAAATATTTTTTAAAAAAATCCAGGACTTGCGGATTCTTGAAAAAATAATTTTTAAAAAAATCCAGGCCTTGCGGATTCTTGAAAAAATAGTTTTTAAAAAAATCCAGGCCTTGCGGATTCTTGAAAAAATATTTTTTAAAAAATATACGCCTTGTTAAACCAAAAAAAGCATACGTTACAAACGTCACGCCTGGATAGTCCCTTGAAAAAATATTATTTTTAAAAACTCACGCCATTTGGTTGGCTGGAAAAAATATTATTTTTAAAAACTCGCGCCATTTGTTTGGCTGAAAAAAATATTCTTTTAAAAATCCACGCCTAGTGGCTACTTGAAAAAATATTCTTTTAAAAATCCACGCCTAGTGGCTACTTGAAAAAATATTCTTTTAAAAATCCACGCCTTGTGCCTTCTTAAAAAAATTTTTTCTAATTCCACGCCTTTTTCTTTCTTGAAAAAATATTTTTTTTTAATTCCACGCCTTGTGCCTTCTTGAAAAAATATTTTTTTAAATCCACGCCTTGTTTGTTCTTGGACAAAATATTCTTTTAAAAATCCACGCCTTGTTAGTCCTTGGAAAAAATATTCTTTAAAAAACCAAGCCTTGTGGCAATTTGAATTTTTTTGTTTTTAAATCCAGCTTTACTGATCCTTGAAAAAAGTGTTATTCCATTGCTCCTGTTCAAAGGTTCTGATAAGGTTTCTTAATGACATGTGAATCCTTTTTGTGAAATTATCCCTTTTTTCCTCACTTTTTTTATCAACTTTAATATAAACGTCCATTAAAGTGTGCAGCTGACATAAAAATTCATTAAACAAAGACCGAACAAAGAGAGCAGAACAAAAAAAGGACCTACTCATGTAACCGGAGTTGTTAACCTTAGTAAATGGCAGCGCACTGAGTTCAACCCTAACCTAGGACACCAGAAACTATATTTCAGCTATAAAAGTTTTTTTTCTGCGAAAGAAAAAACAACGAGGAACTTAACATGTGACGATGAACAAAAAAAACCCAGCAGCAACAAGAACAACAACACCGACAATTGCAGCATTTATGCATTACAAAGTCAGACAAAGGACCCCTCCTGTAGCAGCAGCAAATAAGTTTCCTGTTGAATATACAATGGGTAAGGAGCAGCAACACAAACACAGAGAGCATGAAGGATACACTCGTACTCGCACTCACACTCAAAGCTCTCAGAGTGGCATTAACTATGACAAGAAGTTTCGCGCTTAAAAAATCCAAGAACTGAAACACAACTGCATTCAAGGGAATCCTTGAATGTTGGTGTTGTTGCTTTTCTTTGGTACTCACTTACTTTTGGTATTCGATTTAGTGCTTAGCACACAAAAAGGACTTACTTAGAAAAATTCAGTTTTTGTTGGTTTTGTTGTATTACTTTGGCATGCCAGGACATTGAACTTCAATAAAACTTTAAGTTGCTAGGTTCGGTTGGCTGGTTGGTTGGTTGGTGTACGACAAATAATGTTAATCCTGTAGCTGCATGAAACTGCAGCCTGGTTACTGCCAGTAATGCCGGGAATGCTCATTGAACTGTGAATGCATAAAATTCAATTTGGAACAAAGACAACAACTACAACAATAAATAATGACAAAGAAATGCGAACAGCACATATTTTATTCTCTGCACAAAAAAAAAAAAAAAAACAAAAAAGGATGGTCAGGATAATGAAATTTAATGCCAAAGTGCACTATAAATAAAAAAAACAGCAAACCCTAGATTTCATTTTAAACTCATTCAAAATCACAGACACACAAAGATATAAAACAATAATAAAAACAGAGGAGAAGAGTAGTGAAAAGAAGACGATAACCACTTGAATAGCTTCTAAGGATAACGAAGTGGAATTGTGTTAAAATCAATCAAAAGGATTTTTTTTTCAAAACAATGCATTACAATAATGCATTGTTTTGAATTACAAAAAGAAAAATGCATTACAAGAAGCATTTCTAAGGAACCCACAAAAAGGATTTGCTTTACATCACTGCTGTATTCTTACGATATTTCTTTGCCAGTAATTACAGCATTAATCCTGAGTGCATCCTGTTGACCTAAATTTGGCTTCGACATGATTCTTTTTTTGAAATTAAAAACAATGGCTCAGGTTTTATTGAGTATTTTTTTAATCATTTTGAATGAAAAAAATTCCTGGAATTGAGGATATATAAAAACAACATTTATAAGAGATCAAAGTGTGGATAAAAATATTTTCCAATGACTAACAAGGCATGGGCTGTGTAAAGAATATTTTTTCAAGTAACCACAAGACGTGGATTTTTTAAAAAAATATTTTTTCCACTTACCACAAGTCGCGGATTTTTTAAAGAATTTTTTTCCAAGCATTAATTTTTTTCCAGGGACTATCAAGGCGTGGATTTTTAAACGAATATTTTTTCAAGGGGTGGATTTAAAAAAAAATTCAAGGCTTGGATTTGTTAAAAAATATACCTCAAAGGCGTGGATTTTTTAAAAAATATTTTTTTAAGGCTTGGATTTTTTAAAAAATATTTTTTTTATTTTTTTATTTTAAAAAATCTAAGCCTTACAAAAATATTTTGTAAAAAATAAAAAAATATATTTTAAAAAATCCAAGCCTTAAAAATATTTTTGAAAAAGTCTACGCCTTGACTTTTTTTAAATCGTGGACTTTTTAAAAAATATTTTTTTCAAAGCGTGGATTTTTAAAAAAATATTTTTTCAAGGCGTGGGTTTCTGAAAAAAATATTTTTTCAAGGCGTGGGTTTCTGAAAAAAATATGTTTTTCAAGGCTCGGATTTTTTAACAAATATTTTTTCAAGGCTTAGATTTTTTAAAAAGTATTTTTTGAAGGCATGGATTTTTAAAAAAATATTTTCAAGAAACCAAAAGGCCTGGATTTTTTAAAAAATATTTTTTCAAGAATGCAAAAGGCTTGGATTTTTCAAAAAATATTTTGTTAATATCGATTAGTTCTATTTCACAATATGAATTCAAATTTATTTCCTTAGTCACATATCTCCCTAATTGCTTGTTTTCATAGCTCATTTATAATGTAATCGGTCCAACAACAAAAACTAATTAAAATTAATTTACAAAAAATAACACAAAAACATCAACAGGAAAACTATGCTCATTTAACTCGATAGACATTCATTAGATGGAAATAAAATTGAAAATCCCGCGGGGGAATATGGAAGTGTGAAGAAATGGCGACAGTCAGATACAAACTTGTCTGCTACACACACATCGAAAATAATTGTAGACTTTATTTATATGTTTGTTAGAGAGATGATGAGGATGATGACAGCTAGACAGACAGACCCATGACAGAATGTCAACAACATTATTAGGCGCTCATCACATTCGGAAAACCACCCAATCGGCCAGTGCCAAAGCCCGATATATCGTTCGCAATTTGTTTGTGTTTGTAGGGAGAAAAGTCAGAAAAAAAACAGGTTCCCTCAAGAGAGCACGAACAAAAATATTTGCTGCGAAAGGGGGACGGAACCTATACAAAGCAAATGAAATTTCCGACGAACCCAACCCAACCACAAATGAATGAATGAAAAAAAGCAACAACAATAACAAATAATTGCAACCACACCAAATAACAACTACAATGGATGTTGCCATTTGTTGTTGTTGTTTTATTTTTCATTTGTGTAGTTTTATTACGTTTTCTCTTGTCGGTTTGTTTTGCTTTGCATAACTAACCTCCGACAATGCATTTTCTAATAGTGCAGCGAATTGCAGATTAAATGCAATAACAACAACAAGTAAAATAGGAAATTTCATTGGTTAAAGCTACGAATTCATGAAAAAATATTCCTTGTGGCTACATGAAAAAATATTTTTTTAAAACAGAACGGTTGTTCCATAAACCGAGCTTAAAAAAGATTTCCAAGCGCGTCGATCTTGTTCGCAAATCTACCAATTTGGAAGACCACGTTCCAAGATGTTGTTTTCCACATGGTCTTTCCAACTAATTCGTGGTCTTCCCCTTCTACGGGAACCATCAGTAGGCTCGCTTTTATATACCTTTTGAGCTGGGGCATTCTAGCCACCGTAGTCGCTGCAGCTCAACACGACAGACTATGTCGATGTCCGCGTATACATTGTAAAGCTCATGGTTCATTCGACGCCGATATTCAACGTCGACGCAGATCGGCCCGTAGATCTTTCGGAGAATTGTTCTTTCAAACACCCCAAGATCTGCCTCATCTGCCTGCGCAAGTACCCATGCTTCAGATCCATATAATAGCACGGGTAGTATCAGCGTCTTGTAAAGTGTGAGTTTGGTCTGGCGGGAGATGGCCTTGTTTCTAAACTGCTTACTTAGACCTTAGTAGCATCTGTTGGCCATCACAATCCTTCTCCGAATTTTAAAACTGATGTCATTCGTTTTATTTATGGCGGTACCAAGGTATAAAAAAATCTTTGACTACCTCAAAGCTGTAGTTCTCAAGTTCCACAATTGGACCGAGTCTACTGGACGTCTTGGGCGTTGACACCATCAGCTTGGTCTTCTCGCCGTTTACTGCCAGACCCACTGTGGCAGACTCCTTTTCAATTTGTTCAAAGGTGGCTGTTACCGCTCACAATGTTCGACCCATTATATCGATGTCATCGGCATAGGCGAGTAACATATGTTGTTTGGTGTACAGAGTCCCACCGATAGGTCCTTTCCTACTTTAACTGCTGACCATGTGTCACTTAAAGTCATCCAGCATAGCCGTATTAATTTTGCAGGAATGCCGAACGTAGACATGCCTTTAAACACCTCTGAACCGATAGGGCTGTCGAATGCGGCTTTATAGTCGACAAATATGTTGTATATGTCGATGTGTTTTTCGTGGATCTTTTCCAGGACTTGGCGCAGAGTGAAAATCTGGTCAATGCCAGGTCTGAAGCCGCATTGGTATAGTCCAATGATGTCATTAACCATTGGCTTTATTCGTTCACACAGTACTTTATATAAGATGGGAAGGAGATTTATTCCTCTATAGTTGACACATATCGTCTTGTCTCATTTTTTGTGCACGGGACACAGGGTGCTGAGGTTCCAATCATTAAGCATGCATTCCTCTAGCCCAATTGTACTAATCAGCTGGTGCATGATCCTGACCAGCATCTGGCCACCAGTCTTGAATAGTTCGGCTGGTAACCCATCGGCTCCTGCTGTTTTGTTGTTCTTGAGCCGATTAATTGCTTTTATGACCTCATCTTGCCTAGGTGGTATACACTCCATACGATAATCTCTTATTGGTTCGGGGGTATCTTCTTCAACGCCACTATTTGATATCAGAACCTTTTCTAAATGCTCCTTCCATATCCTCAGCACGCTGTCTGTATCTGTCACCAGGTTTCCTTCTTCATCTCTACAGGAGGAAGTGCCTGCACCAAAACCTTCGGTTTGGCGTTTTACTCGTTGGTAAATTTTCCGGACTTCATTCTGACTCCAGTACATCTCGATTTGCTCACGCTTACGTTTTTCTTGTTCTTTCTTCTTTTTTCTGAAAACACTTTTCTCCTCTCTCCTTTTCTCCCGATAATTCTCCATCACGTTACGTGTTGCTACTGTCTACAGGGTTGCCCTATACGATGCGTTTTTCACATCAGTAGCGTTACGACACTCCTGATCGTACCATGGGTTTCTTGGTGGTGGTTTCTGATACCCAGGTGCTGCTTTTGCTGCCGTATGTTGGGAGTGGGCATTTATTATGCACCTTTGCAGGTGGGTAAGTTGAGCGGAGTAGGCCTCGGCTACCTGTTGTGTTTGCAGCTTTTCGACGTCGTGTTGTGTTAGATCGCACCTTTGCTGCTACATTAAGACGGGTGCGTAGCTTGGCTGCCACAAGGTAATTGTCCGAATCGATATTCGCTGCTCGGATCGATCGGACGTCTAAAACACTGGATGAATACCTTTCGTCTATCACAACATGATCAATTTGATTTCTCGTTGCTTGATCAGGAGAGATCCAGGTGGCCTTGTGTATATCATGATGCTTGAATCTGGTGCTGCTAACTACCATGCTGCCGCGAAGTCAGTCAATCTCATGCCGTTGTCGGATGTTTCTTCATGAAGGCTGAGTTTTCCGACGGTGGGGCCAAAGATATTTTTCCTTCCGATTTTTGCATTAAAATCACCTAGCAGAATTTTAATGTCATGGCCAGGGCAACGATCATATGCTGTTTCTAGGCGCTCGTAAAATATGTCTTTGGTATGTTCATCTTTATCTTCGGTCGGAGCATGGCCGCAAATGAGACTGATGTAGAAGAACTTTGCTTTTATACGGATTATAGCAATTCGCTCATCTACAGGAGTGAATCTGGAGACAAGATCTTTTATTCTCCTGTTAACCATAAATCCGCAGTCAAATTCATGGCTCGTTTCATGGCAGCTATAATACAGGGCGTAATCATCTGATTTACTTACGCCAGTCTCATTCCATCGCATTTCCTGTAAGGCAATAATATCGGCTTTGTACTTCTTGAGTACATCCGCCAACGCGAACACTGCGCTTATTCTTTAAAAAATCCACGCCTTGTTTTTAGTTGAAAAAATATTCTTTAAAAAATCCACGCCTTGTTTTTAGTTGAAAAAATATTCTTTAAAAAATCCACGCCTTGTTTTTAGTTGAAAAAATATTCTTTAAAAAATCCACGCCTTGTTTTTAGTTGAAAAAATATTCTTTAAAAAATCCACGCCTTGTTTTTAGTTGAAAAAATATTCTTTAAAAAATCCACGCCTTGTTTTTAGTTGAAAAAATATTCTTTAAAAAATCCACGCCTTGTTTTTAGTTGAAAAAATATTCTTTAAAAAATCCACGCCTTGTTTTTAGTTGAAAAAATATTCTTTAAAAAATCCACGCCTTGTTTTTAGTTGAAAAAATATTCTTTAAAAAATCCACGCCTTGTTTTTAGTTGAAAAAATATTCTTTAAAAAATCCACGCCTTGTTTTTAGTTGAAAAAATATTCATTAAAAAATCCACGCCTTGTTTTTAGTTGAAAAAATATTCTTTAAAAAATCCACGCCTTGTTTTTAGTTGAAAAAATATTCTTTAAAAAATCCACGCCTTGTTTTTAGTTGAAAAAATATTCTTTAAAAAATCCACGCCTTGTTTTTAGTTGAAAAAATATTCTTTAAAAAATCCACGCCTTGTTTTTAGTTGAAAAAATATTCTTTAAAAAATCCACGCCTTGTTTTTAGTTGAAAAAATATTCTTTAAAAAATCCACGCCTTGTTTTTAGTTGAAAAAATATTCTTTAAAAAATCCACGCCTTGTTTTTAGTTGAAAAAATATTCTTTAAAAAATCCACGCCTTGTTTTTAGTTGAAAAAATATTCTTTAAAAAATCCACGCCTTGTTTTTAGTTGAAAAAATATTCTTTAAAAAATCCACGCCTTGTTTTTAGTTGAAAAAATATTCTTTAAAAAATCCACGCCTTGTTTTTAGTTGAAAAAATATTCTTTAAAAAATCCACGCCTTGTGGCTACTTAAAATACACGCCGTTCTGATACATAAAAAAAAATTTGTTTCTAAAAATCCAAGCCCTTTAGTTTAAAAAATATTTCTTAAACAATCCACGTTTTCTGTTTAGTTGAAAAAATATTCTTTTAAAAAAATATATTTTTTTTTTAATTTTGTATTCACATTGACCAACCACTTAAAACTA